>NC_134699.1:64316218-64620854 GCF_050947455.1 Rhinoderma darwinii
GAGGGTACTACCAGGAACTAGGGGGTTTGTTTGCAGGATGGTTTGTTTCTGGGCGTACAGCCAAGATAGATATGGGTAGAACACCGGATTAAAAACTAGATGTAAGGAATAAGAATAATGTACGTAGAGATAAGAATAATGAGGAAAGAAACTACAAGAATGTATACGTGTCTGCACGTAATTATATGATATTTTTACTATATAAACTCTGTGTCTCTGCAAATAAAGTCAGAAGTATTTTTTGCCTTGAGAAACGTCTCAGTGTGTCTTTGCTTCTCCGAGCTCGCACCCCCCCCACCTGATTTGAACCTGCATGGAGATCAAGGCGTAACGTGACCTCATTGCGATCACACTATATACAAGAATATAACTACTATAATACTGCTCCTATATACAAGAATATAACTACTATAACACTGCCCCTATATACAAGAATATAACTACTATAATACTGCCCCTATATACAAGAATATAACTACTATAATACTGTCCCCTATATACAAGAATATAACTACTATAATACTGTCCCCTATATACAAGAATATAACTACTATAATACTGTCCCCTATATACAAGAATATAACTACTATAATACTGCTCCTATATACAAGAATATAACTACTATAATACTGCCCCTATATATAAGAATATAACTACTATAATACTGCTCCTATATACAAGAATATAACTACTATAATACTGCTCCAATATACAAGAATATAACTACTATAATACTGCTCCTATATACAAGAATATAACTACTATAATACTGCCCCTATATACAAGAATATAACTACTATAATACTGCTCCCTATATATAAGAATATAACTACTATAATACTGCTCCTATATACAAGAATATAACTACCGTGTTTCCCCGATAGTAAGACACCCCCGATTGTAAGACGTATCGGGGGTTTCAGGGGGGTCGGCTAATATAAGCCGTACCCCGAAAGTAAGACATATGTCTTACTTTCGGGGAAACACGGGGGTATTGCCGCCTCCTGCCCACTTCCGCGCCGCCCCCCTCTCCATACGTCACCGCGCCGTCCCCTGCACTTGCTCCTGCTGCAACTGCCGGAATCGAAGCGCGCGCCGATTCCGGCAGTTTAACCCATTAAATGCTGCTGTCAATAGTGACAGCGGCATTTAATGTGTTTGACAGAGGGGGGAGCTCCCTCTGTCACCCGATCGGCGCCCCCGCAAACAAATCGCGGGTCGCCGTCGGGTTTCCATGACAGCCGGGGGTCTAACAAAGACCCCCAGGTCTGCCTTCAGCATCTGCCTGTTAGGCGATGCCGGAGGCATGACCTAATAGGTTGCCTGTCAGTTTTACACTGACAGGCAATAATGCTTCGGTATACTAAGTATACCAAAGCATTATATATGCGATCGGCACATCGCATAGTGAAGTCCCCTGGTGGGACTAAAAAAAAAAAATGTAAAACAGTTAAATAAAGTTTGTGAAAAAAAAAAAAAAAAAAAATTCGACAATTTTTTTACAATATAAGACATACCCCGAAAGTAAGACATAGTCGGGCTTTTGGGGATAAAAAGAAAGTAAGACACTGTCTTACTTTCGGGGAAACACGGTACTATAATACTGCTCCAATATACAAGAATATAACTACTATAATACTGCTCCTATATACAAGAATATAACTACTATAATACTGCCCCTATATACAAGAATATAACTACTATAATACTGCTCCTATATACAAGAATATAACTACTATAATACTGCCCCTATATATAAGAATATAACTACTATAATACTGCTCCTATATACAAGAATATAACTACTATAATACTGCTCCAATATACAAGAATATAACTACTATAATACTGCTCCTATATACAAGAATATAACTACTATAATACTGCCCCTATATACAAGAATATAACTACTATAATACTGCTCCTATATACAAGAATATAACTACTATAATACTGTCCCCTATATACAAGAATATAACTACTATAATACTGCCCCTATATACAAGAATATAACTACTATAATACTGCTCCTATATACAAGAATATAACTACTATAATACTGCTCCAATATACAAGAATATAACTACTATAATACTGCTCCTATATACAAGAATATAACTACTATAATACTGCCCCTATATACAAGAATATAACTACTATAATACTGCTCCTATATACAAGAATATAACTACTATAATACTGCTCCCTATATACAAGAATATAACTACTATAACACTGCCTCCTATACACAAGAATATAACTACTATAATACTGCCTCCTATATACAAGAATATAACTACTATAATACTGCCCCTATATACAAGAATATAACTACTATAATACTGCCCCTATATACAAGACTATAACTACTATAATACTGCTCCTATATACAAGAATATAACTACCTATATATATATATATATATATATATATATATATATATATATATATATATATATATATATATATATATGGAGGGGTCAGGTCTATGGCTTTCACACTGTGGCCTGCAGGTACAGGGTTCTGTAGTGTAACATGTAGTAGGATTATGTATTTGAGGTACTCTATCTTATCATGGCCGCTCTCCTCAGTTCAGTGACAGGGAAGGAGGAGTTTTCCCGCGTTTTCAGCCGCGTTCACGACACTGCGGGGCCGCGCTTGTGGGGATACCGGAAGTGAGTCGTGTACCGGAAGTGAGCAGGTCCCGGAGATCCTGGTCACAGCTGACATGTTGCGGCAGGTAATAGGGGCTCTGTGGGCTCTGGTTATATATGGGGGGTAGCGTAACAAGTATTCTGCGCTTCACTCTCATTTTTTGTTGACCCATTGTATTAGGCTTTGGTAGCGCAGGGCATGCTGGAGCTTGTAGTTTTACCGTTTATACCTGTTGTACTTGAGCTTTTGTAGCTGTAAATAGTGACAGAAAAGTTGTACTGGATGTAGGAGTTAGTCGTATACCGATGACGTGGGTCAGGTGACTCCATCCTGCGTGTGCCGGGACTTGTAGTTCCACTTCACGCTTTGTCATTATTACAAAACACAAAAAATCCTTTACTTCGGCATCTCTGGGAGGTGCCGGATTATCAGAAGGTGAATAATGGTAATAATTCCACATAACTTGGCACGAAACGGCAATATTATCAGCAGTTCTGGATTATCGGATGCCAGAGTAAAGGAATCTCTGTGTATATGACAGATATACAGGATTCATCATGGACACGGGTTTCAGTGGCTGGAGATATAGATATATATATATATATATATATATATTCCCTGATACTGGATGACTACATAACTAGGTGGACGTGTCCTCGAAACTGGGTGACAACTTCTCTTGACGTGCTCTTAGTGGCCATATTGGTTGTCACCCAGATTTCCCAGTCTCCTGAACGGCAAACGTTCCTAGTTGTGGATAGAAACTTCATTTGGGCCCTGTTCACATTGCGTTTTTGTCCTACGTTTATTGTGTACGTCTAGAGAGCTCCCGATGTAAACGCTAAACGTGTCCGTAGGTCTCAATTCACCCGATGGAGTCCATAAAAAGTCCTTTTGGCCTCAGTTTTTTTTCGAAGGATTGAATAACGTAGTGGACTGCGCCATTCTATCGCGAGTTATCCCGCAAAAAACGCATACGCTGCGGTATATACGTTTTTTTCAAGCGGCTTTTGAGTATACATTGTACGTAATCCATTTATAGCAAACTTGCCTGCTGCGCCGTTCCTGAATGATCCTTCCTGTCCCGTGCTTTACGGTTTCCAACATGGCCGACTTTACTAAAGGAATTTAATTTAAAAGTCTGAGACTCGACCGTTTATGGCGGCCCAAAAAACGTCCGAAAATAAGCCGCGTGCACATACCCGATCAGTGTGTGGCCTCCGTCACAGGTTTACGTCGGGAAGCTCCTCCCTTTGCTGTCCATATATGACGTCAGGAGGTTTTCCGGACGCAGCGCTCCTCGGCCCTGTTCACACTGAGTTTTAATCCGCTCCGTTATTTTAAGTGGTTTTGCGCCACAGGCGTTTCTTGACGTGAGTTTTGCTGCGTTTTTTATCGCGTTTGTTTTTTTTTCTTTTACCTTCAACATGCAAAGGAAAAAACCGTGAGCGTTTTTTGTCATAAAACGTGTAAAAAAAAATGTGTGGGCCGTTCCCGCCGTTTTTTCAGTTTTTAGGCGGAAAATGCCTCAAGATAGGACTTGTCGGTTCTTTTTCCCACATGCTTTTTTTCGACTTGCGGGGAAAAATACGCCTCCGCCTCCCATTGAAACCAATGGAAGGCAATTTCGTCCGTTTTTCGCTGCGTTTTTTTGCCGTGGTTTCCACTGTAAAAAAGCCCAGTGTGAACATGGCCTAAAGGTATCGCTCTGCCCGGGGGGGTTCAGTCGACGTATACCTGTGCAGTGGGATACGTTGCAGCCTTCTCTCGGAGGCTATAATGTGATGTGAACAGGGCCTTACTGATATCAAAGCATAACCTGGCAGCTTTATCATTCAGGAGACTGGGAAAGCTGAGTGACCGCCAACGTAGGAGCTGTAATTTGGTACATATTAGTTCTCCCAGAACGGCGGGCGGCATGATACGCACTGGGATTGCGCTCATGTTGTGTAACTTGGCAGGAAGGCCTTTTAGGAAATATGGGTGACCTCTCCTGTACTGGTGGCCATATTGGTTGTAACCCAGCTTTTCCAGAATCCTGAATGGTAAATGTGTCTAGTTATGTAACATTAAGGGACTCGTGTATCACTCCATATCCTTGTATAACTGAGCTGATTTGCCATTCAGGAGTATAAGAAAGCTTGGTGACCGGTCAATTGGGCTTGACCTTAATTCAGCTTTTCCAAACTCCTGAATAGTGAATCTACCTCGTTTTTGCAGGTGTGTGTATATATATAATTACCTATTCTGATATTGCTTCATAACTCTGCTGCTTTATCATTCAGAAATCTGGGTGAAAACCAATATGGCCACTATTACAGCTCCCACCAAGCTTTCCCGGACTCCTGAATGACAAATATACTTAGTAATGCAATAGTACATGACTCTTGTTGCATATTTACTATTCAGGATTCGGGGAAAGCTGAGTGACAATCAGTATGACGTCCATTCTGGTGCCCACTATCTGCCTTTCTATGTATTGATGCATTATTCACTCTCGTAGTTTGACCTCACTTGGCTGACTTGCTTTACAGGGGCCTGGCAAAGTTGGGTGATAACCCGGGTGGGATCTGTTCTTGGCAGCCATATTGATTCTCGTCCAGCTATTAACTAGGAAACCTGTAATTGGGAATATTCACAACCTGACAGAAAGGGGGTGACGCAAAGTTTTAGATCTTGAGATTTTTAAAGGGACATGCGCTCATTATCTGACGATCAATGACTTGTCGATCCACCGATCTCTCCTTTATAGGACAGTAACGACGAGACGGAAGATGTTTCTCTGTTTGACGCAGATGAAGAAACTTCACGAAGTTCCAAAAAGAAAAAGATCAGGTAAATCCTCACATCCTCGTGACACAACTCGCCCAATGTCCTAGTAGGGAAAAAATTCTGTTGCCATGTTCTAAAAGCGCCAGAACTTTTTTATTTTATGGTCGATGGAGCGGTGTGAGGACTTGTTTTTTGCGGGGTGATCTGTAGTTTTTATTGCCACCTTTTGTGGAGTACATATGACTTCCAACACTTTTTTTTTGGGAAGCGAAGTCACTGGCAATTCTGGCAGTGGGAACTTTTTCTTTCCCGCAGTGTTATCAATAACGTTATATTACAATAGTTCGGCGGCTTCGGCCTTTTACCAGTTATGTTTACTTTTTATACGTTTTTTAGATTATTATTTTTTTAATATTTAACAATGGGAAAAGTGAGTGTTTTTTGAACCTTCTTTTTTTTTTTTTTTTTTTTTTTAGTTTCTTACATTTTTATTTATTTCTTTTTTTGTCCCCCTTCGGGACTTGAACAAGCGATCACTGGTACAATACACGTCTTGGCTGATGAAGGGAGCTGCCCTCTTCTTTCTAACGGCATCTAAGTGGATATTAGCTTTCTCCGATCCCGGCCGTTGCAGTGAAGTGTCAGCCACCGCTCGCTTCATACTACCCCCCCCCCCTTGGTGGCTGTGACGTATAGTTGCGTCACATGTCACCAAGGGGTTAATTACTCCGCTAGTAACTATGACTACTTACAGCAAAAACTCTTTAATCCGGAATTTGATAATCCGGCACCAGACTGAGCAGAGATAACCAATCAGGAAATTGCTCTGATTTTTAGGCTTACCTCTTAAAGAATGAGTGACATATAAACTTTTCTTTTACAGTCCAATAGTCCAGAATTTCGGATGCTTTTGATGCCTGAGCAAAGGAATTTTGCTGTACCACGTTTCTACTAAAATACTTATATAGTAGTTCGTGGAAATGAATGGTTGTCATGACCCCTCCCCTTTTATTAGTAGGGACTACGCAGTTCTTATGTCGCGGTTTAAGTGTGTTTTTTTGCTGCACATCGGCACCATTTTCGCGGCGTAATAACGCATTTAAACCACGACTCCAGAACCCAGCGTAATGACATCAATGTTAACTTGTCATCCAACTTTCCCAGACTCCTGAATGGAAAATGTCACGTTATGCACCGCTACATCCCCCACTCTCACATTGTTAAGATCTAGCAAAGCTGAGTGACCGCACCTATGGGAGCCGTAATGGCAGCCGTATTGGTTGTCACCCAGCTTTCTCGGACTGATAGATCTGCTAAGTCATGCAGCAATATTAGAGCAAGTGATGTATCACTTCATGACTAGACAGACTTACCATTCAAATGTTTGGGAAAGCTGGGTGACATTGCCGTATTAACTGGTTGACGACACATGATGCATACTCGTCCTGTTGATCATGCGGGCACAGGAAGTGTGCCCAAACGATCAGGAGCGGGGCAACGGCTGAAATACACAGCCCTGATCTAACGGAGGAGATCAGGGGAAAGTGATCTCCGCCATTGACCCTATGAATGATGCGATCACTGCCGATCGAGGCCCATACCTTATATGAGCAGACAGCTCAGGGTCCATTGAAGGATCCCAGGGCTGTCTGACCATATTTCCCGTTGTTAGCGCTAACTTAGGTCTGTCCTAACAACTGCCTGTGTACTATCAGTATATAGATATATGCCTGTGTGCTATCAGTATATAGATATATGCCTGTGTGCTATCAGTATATAGATATATGCCTGTGTACTATCAGTATATAGATATATGCCTGTGTACTATCAGTATATAGATATATGCCTGTGTGCTATCAGTATATAGATATATGCCTGTGTACTATCAGTATATAGATATATGCCTGTGTACTATCAGTATATAGATATATGCCTGTGTACTATCAGTATATAGATATATGCCTGTGTACTATCCGTATATAGATATATGCCTGTGTACTATCAGTATATAGATATATGCCTGTGTACTATCAGTATATAGATATATGCCTGTGTACTGTCAGTATATAGATATATGCCTGTGTGCTGTCAGTATATAGATATATGCCTGTGTGCTATCAGTATATAGATATATGCCTGTGTGCTATCAGTGTATAGATGTATGCCTGTGTGCTATCAGTATATAGATATATGCCTGTGTACTATCCGTATATATATGCCTGTGTACTATCAGTATATAGATATATGCCTGTGTACTATCAGTATATAGATATATGCCTGTGTGCTATCAGTATATAGATATATGCCTGTGTGCTATCAGTATATAGATGTATGCCTGTGTGCTATCAGTATATAGATGTATGCCTGTGTACTATCCGTATATAGATGTATGCCTGTGTACTATCAGTATATAGATATATGCCTGTGTACTATCAGTATATAGATAGGTCAGTACATTAGTTACCAAATAAAGATCTAAATTCAAAATCCCCCCTATATTATTAAAAAAAAGAAAAATGAATTACAAAAAACAAAAAAGTAATGTAAAATAAAACAAATCTTTAAAATATATTTCATATCTGTGTGTATTTTTTTTAGAAGTCCCAAAACAAGAAAAAGACCTATACATATTTGATATCGTCATGTGCGTAACAACCTGCACAATAAATTTATAGCGTCATTTTAAAAATAAAAAATATGAAATGTTAAATACTTTTGTGTCAAAAAAGACAAAAGTATAATAGGTGTGATACCTTTATTGGCTAACCATAAAAGTTCTATATGCAGCTTTCAGAGCACAGAGGCCCCTTCTTCAGGCCGTTTACAAATGAATGACTTAGAAAAAAGCACAACATTTAGATGTTACACAAAGACAATTAGTACATGAGGTGATACATCATTAAGATAAGCCGGGGCAATAAAACGGAGGTTATAGGGGTGATGACTTAGGAGTTAAAGGCATGGTGTTGCCAGAAAAACATGTTTGTTTTTTTTTAATTAAACATTTAGTGTGTGGGTGATTAAACATTGTTCAAATTTTTTTTATTTTTTTCACGAGTCAGGAAATATTATAAATTATTTCTAATTTATAATACTACCCATTTTTGGTCACTAGATGGAGCTATTTCCCAAAATTGCAGCATTGCAAAATTGGGTTAAAAGCCCTCGCTCTAGTGAGCTCTCAGCATCCCCCCCCTCCTTTATCCTGGCTAGTGCCGGGATAAACGAGGGGTTTGAACGGTGTAACCTCCTACACTGTGTGTCGCCATTTTTTGAGCTAACACACAGCGTAGTAGGTTTACATACAGTAGTAAACACACACAAACACGAACATACATTGAAATCTCTTACCTGCTCCTGCCGCCGCAGCTCCCTCCGGCCCGTCCGCTCCGTTTGCTGCCGCTGGTCCAAGTGCACAAATCCGGAAGCCGCGACCGGAAGTAGTAATATTACTGTCCGGCCGCGACTTCCGGTCCACAGGAAAATGGCGCCGGACGGCGCCAATTTCGAATTGGACTGTGTGGGAGCGGCGCATGCGCAGTTCCCACACAGACGCCGTACACTGAAGTCAATGGGACGGGAGCCGTTCGCAGTCCCTATGGGACTGTGGCTGCCGTATTCCATGTCTGTATGTGTCGTTAATCGACACACACAGAAATGGAACAAAAAATGGCAGCCCCCATAGGGAAGAAAAAGTGTAAAAATAAGAAAAAGTAAAACACAAACACACAAATGAATATAAACGTTTTTAATAAAGCACTAACATCTTTAACATATAAAAAAATAATTTGTGATGACACTGTTCCTTTAAGGCATCTGGAGTCCATCTGATGGGGGAGGTGACGTGTCCATGTAGTGGCTCATAAATCCTGGCGTTAGATTGAGGCCTTGTGTCAATGACTGGAATTTTATCATCATCTTGAATTCCCAAATTTTTCTTTCTCTGTTTTTAAAATGACCCTTCAGAATGAGTACCTTTAAATCTGCCAAACTGTGGTCTGGTCCAGAGAAGTGTTTTCCCACGGGTGTATCCACCTCCTGTCTTATTGTATGTCTGTGAAGATTCAGCCTGGTTTGTAGTTTTTGTATTGTTTCTCCAATGTAGATTCCTTTATTGATGCCCCTTGTACACAGGATCATGTATCATACCTATTATACTTTTGTCTTTTTTGACACAAAAGTATTTAACATTTCATATTGTCTCTGGCTAACACGGTACTACACAATTTTTTACTGTGCTTCGTAAAAATAAAAAAGAAATTTAAAAAAACTGCAGCGGAACAACTTTTTTTTTTCTTCTGCTTTTTGCCAAAATAAAAATTTATGTAAATGAAACGCTAATGTATGAGTACCAAAAAACAGCACCTTCATCCCACAAAAAGACAAAGTCTCATAAAGCTACATCAAGCAAAAAATATGAAAGTTATGATCGCCGGGATTCAAAGAGGGAAAAATCAAAAAATTGTTCTGTCATCAAGGCCAAAATTGGCCCGATCCTTAAATGGGTTCTCTGCTTTGGAAAATCCCTACTTGGTAGAAGGATCCCTTGACACTAAGCTGATATCAAAGTGTTCCCCTGTTAGGACCCCCAGCGATCAGTGAAGCCGGACAATAAGTGTTAAATTTCCCTGCAGCGCCACCACAGGGGAAATAAAGCATTACACAGTGCCCATTCATATCAATGTGTTGTCAGTGTAATGCCGGACAGGACGGGTCCTCCAGAGAGAGAGACGCTCTATGTAACCACTCCCCACTATGGTCCAGAGATGAAGATCCTGAATAGAGGACTCCCCTCTATTAACTCAGAATTCCCTAATAGGGGGTGTGCCAAAGGGTTTTCTCAACTGGACAAACCCTTTAAAGGGAAGGTGTCATGATTTTTTTTTTTTTTTTATATTGCTTTTAATATGATATTAACAAAAATTTTATTTAATTGTGTTCTCATTTTTTACTTTTTAATGTATTTTTACTGCTCTATGGCGGCTGCCATTTTTCTTTTTTATCTCTGTATGTGTCGATTAACGACACATACAGAGATTAAATACGGCACATACATCCCCATAGAGAATGCAAACGGGAGCCGATCCATTCTCAGAAGCGTACGCCGCCTGTGTGGGAACAGCGCATGCGCCGCTCCCACAGAGACCAAAACTAAGCTCGTTCACAGAGCGAAATCCGGCACCTTTTTCATGTGGACCGGAAGCCGCTGCCGGAGAGTCAGATGACGACTTCCGGCTGCGACTTCCGGCCATATGTTCAACGAAGCGAAGGCACAAGGTGCGTAGACCAGCGGAGGCGGCGGCAGGAGAAGGTAATTTATGTTTGTGTATGTGATGTGTGTGTATTTGTTCGTGTTATACTGTCTGCTGAGCCCTGTATCTAATCCTCCTACACTGTGCAGTCGCTCAGAAAATGGCGGCACACAGTGTAGGAGGTTTGAAGATTCAACCCCCTTCTTTCTCCTGGCACTAGCCAGAATAAGGGAGGGGGGATTGTGTGAGGACACTAGAGCGAGTGTGTCTACCCCAAATTTGCAGCATAAATCAATGAGGTTACTTTACCACAGTGACCATGCTGCATTTTTGGGAACTGCTCCCTCTAGTGACCAGCACATGGAAATGTTATAAATTAGAATCTAATTTGTAATGTTTCCTGACTTGTAAAAAAAATTAAAACAATGTGTAATCACTTAAATAATTGTTTAACTGAAAAAAATAATAATAATTTCTAGCGACACATTCCCTTTAAGGGGTTCAAGGAATTCTACTTTGCTTTATTTATATTGTAACACAGCCTACTAATAGAGAGGGAATATAAGGTTAATGAAAGTGAAAGGTTGTCATGGCCCCTCCCCTTTTATTAGCATCTCTGAGAAACCTTAGTGACAACTGTTTTGGTAGCAATACTGGTTGTCGTCACTAATGGTCATCTCCAGCATTGTGAATACTACTCCCAGCAGGCACAGGTTGGACACCACTGCACTAATATGTCCATCACTCTGAAATTAAAGGAATATTTCCTGTGTTTTTATTAAAGCACAACCTGTATATTGGTTGTCGTGGCCCCTCCCCTTTCACACCGCTGAGTCAGAATATAATCTTCTGTTTGTGTATAATAGATGTATATATTTTTTTAATATATAAATCTATATAACCTATTACTGCTTTTTCTCCCTTAGACATCCCATTGCGTCATTTTTTCATCTGTTTTTCCGCGTGAGCGCTATAATCGTCTATCTCGTGTGTGAACTGGTCTTCAAGAGCTTCATCGCCTGCATGGTGACCATTATTCTGCTGCTGTCATGTGACTTCTGGGCGGTGAAGGTGAGTGGATGTACGCGGGTATATAATCTAATGTGGGCGAACACGTCGTAATCATTGGCGCTACGACCGGAAAAGACGATCGTTATCCTAAACCTATTGCTGATTTATTATAAGGGTTTATTGATGGCATCTCGCTAGGATATACACTCAATGTCCGACCGTCAAGGGTCCGACCGCCGTGATCCTTGCCAGTTTCATGATCTCTGCTTGCTGTCAGTGAATGGAAATATTCTTATTTAGATCTAGCTGTTAACACCATGATGGAAACCCAAAAGAACTCGTTAAAGTCAATGGGTTTCGTCGTAGGCCATTTGTTTTCATCATGCGACGCTTCCTTTTTTTTTCGTTTACTTCCTCTGATGTGAACAGAGACTAAGGGTCAGTTCACACAGATTTTTTTGCAGGCAGAAAATTCTGCCTGGAAAAATCAGCTCAGGTTTTTTTTTTGAGTGGTTTTGTATCACACCTGATTTTTGGCGCTTTTTTTTTTTAATGCGTTTTGTTTAGGCTTTTTTTTTTTTTTTTTTTTACCTCTTTCTTCCACAAGCAAAGGAAAAAACAGCGGAAAAAACTGCCACGGCCGTTCTGCATATTTTCTTTCGTCTCCTATTGATTTTACTAGGGTTTTCGAGGTGAAAAACGCCTCAAGAACGGTCATGACGATTTATTTGATTTATTTATTTATTTTTTACAAAAAATGCTTACGGAAAAAACGGCCTCTGACTCCCATTAAAATCAATAGGAGGAAACTGTGAACAGGGCCTAATACTTCTCACAGCTAAGAGTTGTTACAATTGTATCCAGTGTAAAGAGTCTTCTGTGATCTGAATACATCTCCCTTTCCGGAGGATTGTCTAGACTGGATGCAAATAAAGTATTAGGTCTGCATGGATTGTCAGCCTCCATATGTGAACAAAAATCTTGCTATTCACTGACAGCTAGTAGAGATCTTGAAAACTTTCATGAAAGTTACAGAACTATTTATTCTACAAAGATAAAACCGTAAGTCACTCCTATAGTGTCAGATTTTGACACGACAGACGTTTTGATCGGTGGGGGTCCGATCAATGAGACCGCTGTCGATCACTAAAACGAAGCGTCAGAAGCGATGTGCCGCTTAGTTTCTGATCGTCTTTCCTCAGGTAGCCTAGAGAGCGTTGTACAGACTCCATAACTTTCTACTGCGCCCGTACACCGCTCCGATCAGAAACGATGCGTCAGGGGGCTCACCTCAGTGCTTCTGTCGCTTTGTTAAAGCGATCGCTGGGGGTCTCGGTGCTCAGAGGCCCACCGATCAAAACTTCAGACAGGTCACTATGAGATGTCAAAAGTTTTTTTTTTTTTTTTAAAGTTTACCCTTTAAATTGCCAGCGACAGTAGATGGAGCGATATAATACCACTATGACTCCTACCGGACTCCTCAGTATCCATAGTGATCCCGTTTCTCTCCTTTATATACATTGGTCTAATGATCTCTCTTGTCTGTAGAACATCACCGGGAGGTTACTGGTGGGGCTGCGATGGTGGAACCAAGTAGACGACGATGGGAAGAGTCATTGGGTGTATGAATCCAGGAAGGTAGGCTTGACTTCTAGCTGCGGATTCTCTGGTGTCACCGGTGGGGATCGTTATCGTAACTAATGACTGATTTCTCTCTTCTTAAGACAGGCCCAGGAAAGAAAAACTCCTCTGAAGCAGAGTCGCGGATCTTCTGGCTCGGCCTCATCACCTGCCCCATTATTTGGGTTATCTTTGCCTTCAGCGCTTTGTTTTCAATCAATGTGAAATGGCTGGTGAGTCCCTTTCTGGGTTTAACAGGGTTTTATGGGACTTAGATACTGATGATAGATCCTTACTCGGCAAGCAGAGGTCTTCAAAATTGCGAGGAGGGGTCTGTGGGTGGGACTTCTGAAGCATTCGTAGTAAACGATGGATGATCAGGGATTACAATAGACCTCATGTATTTGTTTTTCCTGTTTCTCTGGCAGAATGAGCATAGCGCCACCTTGTGGTCAGTTGTTGTGACACCCCCCCTTGTAATGATAGTAATGTGCACGTCTTCCCTCGCAGGCTGTGGTTATTTTGGGGGTCACTCTTCAGGGTGCAAATCTCTATGGCTACATCAAATGTAAAGTGGGCACCCGCAAGAACTTGACCAGCATCGCCACCAGCTACCTTGGCAGCCAGTTCCTCAGACAGGTGAGTGGCGTTCCTGTTAATGCGTATGTACTGTTGACATTATTTCTAGGGACCGTTCACACAGGCAAGTTTATACGCTGCATTACCATACGTATTTCCCAAACGAGAGGGGTACAATAGATACGGCTGGGAGTGAGTCCATAGAGCAGGTCTGGACAAGTCGTACCCAGGTCTAGGGGCCAGCAATGACACAAAGACACCACCGGGGGGAGGGGTTGGGTGCACACATCCCAATTTAGACGCCTTTGACATTTGGAATCAAAAGTAAGAGTGGCGTGAAGGAAACCCTGATACATCTGTCGGTTTCCTGTTCGATCCAAGATTAATATTAGGAAGAGGGGGAAAAACGGCAAATATATGGCAATCGGAATGTGCGAGCCGCAACATTACGTAGTTGAGATTTTGACACTGCACATCCCCCTGTGTAAAAAGGGAATGATCGATCATCCGTCCCTATGCACTGAAATCGTTGCTCCGTTTAAAATGAGTGAACGACCGCTGATCGCCATGATGTATTGTTTACCGCCAGAAAATCTGCCCATGTAAAAGAACCCTAAGGGCTCGTCCACACGTAACGGATATGCTGCGTTTTTTCCAGCCGGGATTGCGGCCGTAAAAAACGCAGCAGACTACAATAGCCGCAAAGCGGGTGAGAATGAACAAATCTCATCCACATGCTGCGTAAAATTTCAGAGCCGAAGTTGACCTGCAGTGCGTATTTTTCGGATCGCAGCGGGTCAACTCCTGCTGCGGAAGTCAAGACTGGATTGCTGCGTTTTTCAGAGGAGACGTCTCCATCTCCCAATATTGGGAAAAACGCAGCAATTTCCGCACCATTTTCTGCTGTAAAACCCGCAGGAAATGGTGAGTTTTTGCCGCAGCGGAAAGCCTTTGACTTTCAACGGAATTGCCGCAAACATTTTCTACAGCAATGCCGTGGTGTGTGGATGAGCCCTTAGGCAATGTTCCCATGCAAATCTGCAGCAGAATCTCTAGAAAAACGCGGGTAAATCTGTCACACAAATCCCTACCAAAGTGCGTTTTTCCTGCTCATATTGCTGCGGAAACGTTTTACCTGCGGATTTAGTGTTAAACTTTGGATATAGCAAAGTATATGTTCACTAGCGGATATCCAGCGGCTTTTACTGCTTTTCCGCTGCGTAAACGCTGTAAAAACCGCAACAACATAAATCTGTTGTAGAATTTCTTCTCCCCATTGAAGTCTATGGGCCAGACACGCAGCACCTCCGCACGGAGCACGCAGCACAAGTTGACATTCTGCGGAATTTAAAAACGCACGCAGAATACTTTCCTGCACAACTTTTGTGTGTTTTCTCTAAATCTTATTCACTTTGCTGCTACTGTAAATGCTGCGGAAATTCTGCAACGTTTATGCTACGTGGGAACCCGGCCTAAGGCTGTAAGTGACTGCCCTGTTTCATCCATGCAGGGCACCATACGGGGACGCCAGACATATTAATAGCATATCCTAGACATGCCATAAAAGTCTTTGGTCGGAATACCACTCTAAGGAAATATCTATCTATCTATCTATCTATCTATCTATCTATCTATCTATCTATCTATCTATCTATCTATCTATCTATCTATCTATCTCATATCTCTCTATCTATCTATCTATCTATCTATCTATCTATCTATCTATCTATCTATCTATCTATCTATCTATCTATCTATCTATCTATCTATCTCATATCTATCTATCTATCTATCTATCTATCTATCTATCTATCTATCTATCTATCTATCTATCTATCTATCTATCTATCTATCTATCTCATATCTATCTATCATCTCATCTATCTATCTATCTCTCTCATATCTATCTATCTCATATCTATCTCATATCTATCTCTCTCATATCTATCTCTCTCATATCTATCTATCTCATATCTATCTCTCTCATATCTATCTATCTCATATCTATCTCTCTCATCTATCTATCTATCTATCTATCTATCTATCTATCTATCTATCTATCTATCTATCTATCTATCTATCTATCTATCTCATATCTATCTATCTATCTATCTCATATCTATCTATCTATCTCTCTCATATCTATCTATCTCATATCTATCTCATATCTATCTCTCTCATATCTATCTCATATCTATCTCTCTCATATCTATCTATCTATCTCTCTCATATCTATCTATCTCATATCTATCTCATATCTATCTATCTCATATCTATCTATCTCATATCTATCTCATATCTATCTATCTCATATCTATCTATCTCATATCTATCTATCTATCTATCTCATATCTATCTATCTATCTATCTCATATCTATCTATCTCTCTCTCTCATATCTATCTCTCTCATATCTATCTCTCTCATATCTATCTCTCTCATATCTATCTCTCTCATATCTATCTCTCTCATATCTATCTCTCTCATATCTATCTCTCTCATATCTATCTCTCTCATATCTATCTCTCTCATATCTATCTCTCTCATATCTATCTCTCTCATATCTATCTCTCTCATATCTATCTCTCTCATATCTATCTCTCTATCTCATAATCTAATATCTATCTAATCTATCTGTGAAACAATTTCCTCTTTACTTTCAGACGTTTTCCAGGGAAGCTCCGGCGCAGTCCTAGTCCTCTCCTCCGCACCTGCACTGTGGATTATAATTTACCGGTGAGACAGAGAGGACATTTTTTGGTTACTTTTTATGGCGATACAAGTCTTAATTTCTTCTGCTAATTTCCTCTCAGAACTATTTTTGGCTCTCTGTCACCTTGGGTAATTTTGTCCTGGATGCTGATCTCGTCCTGCCAGTGACCTGGGTATAATTGCTGCTCCGCCGGGATCACCGCCAGGAGGAGGAGGAGAGTGCCTGTCACTGCTGGGAGACAGGACGGCAGCAGTGAGATCTCGCGCTGCAGGAGACTTTGTGCTTTTCTATTAAAGCAGTACACTTCTGACATAAGTCATACAAATGGGGCTGGTTTTTGGGTATCAGATGTAAATATCTATACATAGATGTGTTATGAAGACATTTTATGAAAATAAATTAAGCATTACTTACAGATGCGTTCTGATTGGTTGAAACAAATCTTATGAATATTTACTACCAAATGTGGCTCCTGTTTCCTGATAATTCAGACACTAAGACGATCTACCTTTATTTTATTTTAAGGCATTGGTGTGATGCCCTGTGGGTGCAGGTATTCACCATTGGTTGGTACTTCAGGGGCCAATAAATGGGTGTAAGTGCGCAGCCAACCCCACCCCAGGACCTTCTGCTTCTTAGTAGTCAAGTATACAGGGAAGTGTGTCTTTATTTCCTTCATCTAAGCTGATTGGCTGAAAGCTACAAAAGGGGCGGGGCATATGCCGCAGTCCATCTTAACATTTCCTGTGTAGAAAGCACAAATATGACTTCTACTTCAGTGTTTCCATTCACTGACCACAAGCAGAGACCATGACAATGGTGAAGAATTGCAACACCCGATATATTAGAAAGTTGCAGAACATTTCATTACATAATAATTTAAGTGGTTGTACAAGATTAGAAAAACATGGCTACTTTTCCAAAAACAGCGCCGCACCTGTCCATAGGCTGTGTGTGGTATTGCAGCTCAGCTTCATTTACTTTAATGGAACTGAGCTGCAATACCACACACAACCCAGGGACAGGTGCGGCACTGTTTCTAGAAGGAAGCAGCCATGTTTATCTAATCTAAGCTTTATAGAGAAATTGGGTCATTGTGGCATTTTAAGGGTACAGGAATATGAACATGGCTGTAAATGGTACATCCCGCTCGCACGTATCACAAGCTACTCACTGTTTATCTCCAAAACCCATGAAGTGTCTGCCAGACCCAAGAGGCCACAGAAATGAATGGAATGTTCCTGAAGGAATTTTGAGGCTGATTTTTCTGCCTGCAAAAAAACTCTGTGTGAACTAGGCTTTAGTATTTAACAATAAAGTAATTATTTAAATGAATCCACAAACTACTGGCTTCCTCCTATAGCGCTCATCATACCTGTGTTTTCTTCTTTTGGTATAGCTATTGGGGTCACAATTTAGACTGGGCCCCGAAGCCAGGCGGCCCGCAGCCCCCCGCACCACGTCTATTCACAGTTACTATAGTAACTGGGGCCTATGTAATAAACTACAAGGGCCTCTGTTACTATAGTAACCTTATACTTACCCTCCTCGTTCCTGAGCGCAGCGCGGCTTTGGATGTCTTTCAGTGTCACCGTGCTACGTGTGCCGCCTCATGACTCTGAATGGCATCAGGACCTGCACTTGCCCCAGAGCTGAAGAGGAGGGTAAGTATAAGATTATTGTCTGCTGGTGCTAAGCCTACCAAGTGGTCGGTTTAGATACAGGGCCCAGCAGACCGTATCTCATATCCAGGCCCCTATTTGCCGCTGGGCACTAGCACTCTGCCCGGGGGCTCCAGCACTGCACCTGTCATTACTATCCATATATGGACAGTGATGTTGGGAGCTCCCCGAGATATAAGTCTTACATACCTGTGACAGATGCCATACAGTTGCATCCATCACCCATAGGGTCCCAGGCCTAATTCACATCTGCGTTGGGGGCATTGTTAGGGGCCTCCATCGCAGATTCCGCCGAAAATACCGGAAACAATAGCGCAGCATGCAACAGTAGTTTCGGGAAAAACCACAGACACTGCAACGAAACCCATTAAAGTCAACGGGTTTCGTTGGGCATCGGTTGTTTTTGCACTTCCAGCATTTACGTTGTTCTGCTCCTCTGCCGAACGCAGATGTGAACAGGGCCTTACCTGGTTACTAGCGATCATGCGCCTACTTTTGAAATTAGGTGAATGACCGCTATTAACTCCTATGTCAGGGACTCCTTTGTATCTGAAGGAGGCCCCGCAATAGGTTTTTGTTTTAGTGGCACACAGGCCCGTGATGTGCCGAAATTCTGGCACATGTCAGAGGATCATGCGCTTCTCACAAGCCTCAGTAAACTAAGCAGTGACCGCTCTAAGCTCCCATTGGTTAGTTTACATCATGTGGTGCCCGGCACCTTATTTCATTGTTCTACTTTGAAAAGTAGGCCAATGACCCGTGGATAATCTGGGACCATGTGATGTAAACTAACCAATGAGAGTTTAGAGCTGTCACTGCTTCGTTAACCGCCACGGACCCAGGAAGGTAAGTATAATAATTGTTTTGCTTTTTTAAATGTTACTAATGTTTTTTTTTGTTTTTTACAGGTTTGGTTGTTGGATGAAGTCGGATTCGAGGACTACTTGAATGACTGTTTTTTTTTATTTTCAATAAAATGGTTAACGAGGGTTGTATACGGGGGTTTTATTTCAATAAAATATTTTTTATGTTGATATTACTACCGCCTTAGTAATGGCCAATGACTGACAGCGTCCATTACTAAAGCGGGGCTTAATGTTAGCCAGTGAGAAGGCTAACACTTACTCTCACTATTACCTTGGTACCCACCGCCACCAGGGGTTTTGGGAAGCGCCGGGTACAATCCAGTACACGACCATCTTTACTGACGTCCGGTCACCTGGGCAGCCGCAGGCTGGTACTATTAGTCTGAGAAAGGGCAGAAACCTTGGCCCTTCCCACCTTGGTATTACTAGCCTGCTGCTATGTTGTATTTGGCTGGTTATGAAAAATGAGGGGGACCGCACATCATTTAAAAAAAAAAAAGATGTGGGGGCCCCCCCGTCCGTCCCCCATTTTCATAACCAGCCAGATACAACACAGCAGCAGGCTAGCATTACCAGAGTGGGAAGGGTCACTGTTCCTGGCCTTTACCAGCCTAATAAAACCAGCCTGCAGCCGCCCCAGTACTGGATCGTACCCGGCTCTTCCCGGTACCCCTGCTGACGAAGGATACCTGGGTAATAATGGTTAGTGTTAGCCTTTTCACCTGCCTTAGTAATGGACACTATCAATCAGCCAGCGGTCATAACTATGGCGGTAGTAATAAAGTTTAAAAAAAAATACAAAGGCAGAAAAATTATTTTATTGAAATAAAAAAAAAAAAACAACCCTTGCTAACCATTTTATTGAGAGTAAAAAGGCTGCTGTCATCGAAATAGTCCTCGAATCTGATGTAGTCCAACAATCGTTATCTAATCCTGTCATGTGTGATACTGTCTGCTGAGCCACTGTATCTAATCGTATCATGTGTGATACTGTCTGCTGAGCCACTGTATCTAATCCTATCCATAGCTACAGGGTCATAGTGCTACAGATATGCTGTCTTTGAAATAAAATTATATATTTGTACACCCACTCTCTCACAAACTATGGGGTACATATATGTATATATATATATATATATATATTTTGAGGCTATTGCCCCTATTGTTTTAAGAAATTAACTATGCCCCTGAGACTTGTGGCAGACGGCTTAGGAGCACCTTCTCTGACGTTGTTGGCTGTCCCGAAGGCTATCTTTTGACTCGTAAGTCATAGGCGCTCGTTCTTGTCGGCTTTCACGTCTGCTCGTGGCAGACGGCTTGGCCTTGGGAACAGCCAACAACCGTAGACAAGAAGCTACTAAGACGTCTGCCATGAGCAAAAGTGAAAGCCGACAAGAACGAGTGCCTATGACTTACTGTAATATCCGTGGCTGCGGGCTGTCAGCTCCAACCTCCCCCTGACAGCCACGAATCGGCAAGCGCTGGCCCCAGCCTCCTCAGGAGATGCCAGCGCTCGCGTCCACTCACCTCAGCCGGATCCCATAGGGTGCGCGCACACGCTCGTGCCAGCTCTTAAAGGGGCAGCGCACGCACCGGACCTCGTTGATGAGCTTTGACCTATGAGTACCTTGGACAATAAGAGGGGTCCAGCCCCCTAGTTCTATGGCTGAGCGTTGTTGTGTTCCCTAGTTTGTCTATGTGATGGCCTTCTAGTGTGTTTCCTGTTCCTGTACCTATCCCTGTTTCAAGTTCCTGATCCTAGCAATCCATACATTCCTGGTCTAGCACTGAGCTGTGCCAAAGTCGTGCTGTGCTGCATCCACGTCTGACCTGCTTCACCTCGCCTGACGTCCGCCTGCTACCTAGTCCCAGCCGAGCCTGCCCTGCTGCTGTCTGGGCTGCCACAGGTACCTATAGACTCTCACCTGCTCCCTGTTGGCCAGCTGCCTTACCGCCACGGCGGTCCGGCCCAGTGGGTCCACTGACCCTTCGTGACACTTACCAGTCAAAAAACGATAGCCTAAGGAACAGACAACAACCTCAGAGAAGGTGCTACTAAAACGTCTGCCACGAGCAGAAGTGAAAGCCGAACAGAACGAGCGCCTATGACTTACGAGTCAAAAGATAGCCTTAGGAACAGCCAACAACCTCAGAGAAGGTGCTGCTAAGCCGTCTGCCATGAGAAGAAGTGAAAGCCGACAAGAATGAGCGCTATGACTTACGAGTGAAAAGATAGCCTTAGGGTATGTTCACACGGCCTATTTACGGACGTAATTCGGGCGTTTTGGCCCCGAATTACGTCCGAAAATAGCGCCTCAATAGCGCTGACCAACATCTGCCCATTGAAAGCAATGGGCAGACGTTTGTCTGTTCACACGAGGCGTAATTTATGCGCCGCTGTCAAATGACGGCGCGTAAATAGACGCCCGCGTCAAAGAAGTGACCTGTCACTTCTTTGGCTGTAATTGGACCCGTTATTCATTGACTCCAATGAATAGCAGCGCCAATTACGTCCGTAATGGACGCGGCGTTCAAGCGCCTGCACATGCCGGTACGGCTGAAATTACGGGGATGTTTTCAGGCTGAAACATCCCCGTAATTTCAGCCGTTACGGACGCCCTCGTGTGAACATACCCTTAGGAACAGCTAACAACCTCAGGGAAGGTGCTACTAAGCTGTCTGCCATGATCAGAAGTAAAAGCCGACCAGAACGAGCGCCTAT
Organism: Rhinoderma darwinii; assembly: GCF_050947455.1. Taxonomy (NCBI): domain Eukaryota; kingdom Metazoa; phylum Chordata; class Amphibia; order Anura; family Rhinodermatidae; genus Rhinoderma; species Rhinoderma darwinii. Next base: position 64,338,090 of record NC_134699.1, read on the forward strand.
AATTTACCAGTCAAAAGATAGCCTTAGGAACAGCCAACAACCTCAGAGAAGGTGCTACTAAGACGTCTGCCATTAGCAGAAGTGAAAGCCGACAGTAAGCTCAGGCCATGGACCCTGGTGGTCGATCCAAGACCATGACGACGTCACAAGAGTTGCGGGCGGATATGCTAGACCTCCGGTGTCGACACGACCAACTCCTCCAGGCTTTGAACATTCTCGCACGTCGGCAGGAGGCACGAGCTGCCGTTCCTCCTACTACACCTCCTGGCAGTGTCAACGCGTTTTTCTTTGCCACCTCTGGACCGCTATGATGGAGACGCAGGTACCTGTCGTGGATTTTTGAACCAGTGCCAGTTCCACTTCAGCCTGTATACTAGGACATTTTCATGTGACGACGCAAGGGTCGCTTTCATCATCTCTCTCCTCACTGGCAAGGCTCTTGCATGGGCGAACCCTATCTGGGAGAGACAAGGACCAGAGACCCGTGACTTCCAGGGCTTCCTCTGGACTTTTCGCATGGTGTTTGAGGAGCCTGGATGGGTCTCATCTGCAGCGGCTTCCTTGATTAACCTACACTACCGTTCAAAAGTTTAGGGTCACTTAGAAATTTCCTTATTTTTGAAAGAAAAGCACAGTTTTTTTTCAATGAAGATAACATTAAATTAATCAGAAATACACTCTATACATTGTTAATGTGCTAAATGACTATTCTAGCTGCAAACGTCTGGTTTTTAATACAATATCTACATAGATGTATAGAGGCCCATTTCCAGCAACCATCACTCCAGTGTTCTAATGGTACATTGTGTTTGCTAACTGTGTTAGAAGGCTAATGGATGATTAGAAAACACTTGAAAACCCTTGTGCAATTATGTTAGCACCGCTGTAAACCGTTTTGCTGTTTAGAGGAGCTATAAAACTGACCTTCCTTTGAGCTAGTTGAGAATCTGGAGTATTACATTTGTGGGTTCGATTAAACTCTCCAAATGGCTAGAAAAAGAGAGCTTTCATGTGAAACTTGACAGTCTATTCTTGTTCTTAGAAATGAAGGCTATTCCATGCGAGAAATTGCCAAGTAACTGAAGATTTCCTACAACGATGTGTACTACTCCCTTCAGAGGACAGCACAAACAGGCTCTAACCAGAGTAGAAAGAGAAGTGGGAGGCCCCGCTGCACAACTGAGCAACAAGACAAGTACATTAGAGTCTCTAGTTTGAGAAATAGACGCTTCACAGGTCCTCAACTGGCAGCTTCATTAAATAGTACCCGCAAAACGCCAGTGTCAACGTCTACAGTGAAGAGGCGACTCTGGGATGCTGGCCTTCAGGGCAGAGTAGCAAAGAAAAAGCCATATCTGAGACTGGCTAATAAAAGGAAAAGATTAATATGGGCAAAAGCACACAGACATTGGACAGAGGAAGATTAGAAAAAAGTGTTATGGACAGACGAATCGAAGTTTGATGTGTTTGGATCACACAGAAGAACATTTGTGAGACGCAGAACAACTGAAAAGATGCTGGATGAGTGCCTGACGCCATCTGTCAAGCATGGTGGAGGTAATGTGATGGTCTGGGGTTGGTAAAGTGGGAGATTTGTACAAGGTAAAAGGGACTTTGAATAAGGAAGGCTATCACTCCATTTTGCAACGCCATGCCATACCCTGTGGACAGCGCTTGATTGGAGCCAATTTCATCCTACAACAGGACAATGACCCAAAGCACACCTCCAAATTATGCAAGAACTATTTAGGGAAGAAGCAGGCAGCTGGTATTCTATCTGTAATGGAGTGGCCAGCGCAGTCACCAGATCTCAACCCTATAGAGCTGTTGTGGGAGCAGCTTGACCGTATGGTACGCAAGAAGTGCCCATCAAGCCAATCCAACTTGTGGGAGGGGCTTCTGGAAGCATGGGGTGAAATTTCTCCCGATTACCTCAGCAAATTAACAGCTAGAATGCCAAAGATCTGCAATGCTGGAATTGCTGCAAATGGAGCATTCCAAGACCAAAGCAAAGTTTGAAGGAGAAAATTATTATTTCAAATAAAAATCATTATTTCTAACCTTGTCAATGTCTTGACTATATTTTCTAGTCATTTTGCAACTCATTTGATAAATATAAGTGTGAGTTTTCATGGAAAACACAAAATTGTCTGGGTGACCCCAAACTTTTGAACGGTAGTGTACACCAAGGAGACACCTCCGTGAGCGAGTACGCCATCCACTTCCGCACCCTGGCGGGAGAACTGTTATGGAATTGCCGGGTCATTATGCTGCATTTTCGGACGTCTTCAGCAAGAGGGAGGCGGCGACATCGCCTCCACACCGGGCGTATGACTGCCCAATTGAGCTGACTCCTGGCGCATCCCTTCCCCATGGTAGGGTATATCCTCTCTCCTTGCCAGAGACTCTGTCCATGTCCGCCTATGTGAAGGAGAACTTGGAGAGGGGCTTCATACAGAAGTCTTCCTCCCCGGGTTCTTCTTCGTCAAAAAGGATGGTTCTCTTCGTCCTTGTATTGACTACCGAGGTCTCAACCAGATCACGATGAAAAATAAATATCAGTTGCCGCTGATCTCAGAACTGTTTGATCGTATACATGGTCCCAATACTTTTTCCAAACTAGACCTGCGTGGGGCTTACAACCTAGTCTGGATTCTTCAGGGTGATGAATGGAAGACTGCATTTAACACCCGTGATTGATACTATGAATATCTAGTAATGCCCTTCGGCCTGTGTAATGCTCCTGCGGTCTTCCAGGAGTTTGTTAATGACATCTTCCGTGACCTCCTCTATGTTTTGTGTAGTAGTCTACCTTGATATCTTGATTTTTTTCTCCAGATCCTGTGACTCATCAGAGACATGTCCGTCAAGTTTTGCTGCAGTTAAGCGAGAATCGTCTGTACGCTAAGTTGGAAAAGTGCGTGTTTGAAAAAGATGCTCTACCCTTCCTGGGCTATATCGTCTCGAATCAATGTCTCGAGATTGATCCTGAAAAGGTAAAGTCTATTCTGGAATGGCCACGCCTTCAAGGCTTGAGGGCCATACAGCGCTTTCTGGGATTCGCCAATTTTTACAGACCGTTTATTCCAAACTTCTCACTGACTTCTCCTATCTCTAACCTCACTAAAAAGAGCATGAGCGCCAAGGTGAGGCAGAGTCCGCATTCAATAGCCTGAAGTGTGCCTTCACGTCAGCCTCTATCCTCCACCATCCAGATGTCTCTACAGTTCTCATTGGAGGTGGACGCATCCTCTGTCGGTTCTGGTGCACTCCTGTTCCAGAGAGGCTCCAAGGGCAAGTCGATGGTATGTGGATATTTTTCTAAGCTCTTCTCTTCCGCAGAACGCAACTACTCGATTGGGGATCGGGAGTTACTGGCCATCAAATTGGCTCTGGAGGAGTGGAGATATCTACTAGAGGGCGCAGCTCATCCCATCCTGATTTTTACAGACCATAAGAACCTTACCTATCTTCAGACGGCCCAATGGCTGAACTCTCCCCAGGCCAGGTGGTCACTGTTCTTTACCAGGTTGCAGTTTGAGCTCCATTATCGCCCGGCCGACAAGAATGTGAGGGCCGATGCCTTGTCCAGGTCTTTCGAGACAGAAGACACCATGGAGATTCCACAGAACATCATTGATCCGTCTTGCATTGTCTCTGTCAATCCCCTGCAAGTTGGGGACATTCCTCCAGGGAGGACTTTTGTGCGCCCGGCTGACCGTGGAAGAATCCTCCACTGGGGACACTCCTCTAGACTGGCAGGTCATGCGGGGACCCATAAGACTCGGGATCTGATTGCTCGTCATTTCTTGTGGCCCACGCTGCCCAAGGACAATATGGACTTTGTTTCTTCCTGTTCCGTATGTGTAGCCAACAAGGTTGCTCACTCCAGACCTGCTGGTCTGCTCCAGCCATTGCCTGTGCCCAATGCCCCATGGTAGCATATAGCTATGGCCTTTATTATGGCCTTCTCCTCTGCTGGCCAAGCTGTTCATCCAACACATCTTCCGCCTGCACGGCTTGCCGCAGCATATTGTGTCTGATCGGGGGGTTCAGTTCACCTCGAAGTTCTGGAGAGCTCTCTGCGGACTCCTAGGTATAAAGTTGGACTTTTCCTCAGCCTACCATCCTCAGTCCAATGGTCAGGTCGAGAGGATCAATCAGATCTTGGAGAACTACCTACGCCATTTCATCTCCAAACAACATGATGACTGGGTGCAGTTGCTTCCGTGGGCTGAGTTCTCTTACAACAATCATACCAGCGAGTCCACACAGAAGACACCGTTCCTTATTGTCTATGGCCAGCACCCACGAATTCCTCTCCCGGTCCCTGTTACGGCCGAGGTGCCAGCTGCTGACACAGCCTTTTAGGACTTTCTGCAGATCTGGCAGCAGACTCGATCCTCCATCCTGCTGGCGGTTGACCGCATGAAGCGGAAGGCGGACACAAGGAGAAGAGAACAAGAGAACCCCTACTGTTTCTTCCTGGCACGAAGGTCTGCCTGTCCTCCAGGAATATTCGACTGAGGGTGCCGTCGTACAAATTTGCTCCCAGGTTCCTCGGTCCCTTCAAGGTCCTGCAGCAGATCAACCCTGTCGCCTACAAGCTTCGGCTGCCTCCTACCCTCAAGATCCCCAACTCCTTCCATGTTTCTCTCCTGAAGCTAGTGGTTCTGAACCGCTTTACCAAGACTCCAAGCCCTGCGGTTGCCTCCAGCGGCCCTTCAGACACCATTGAGGTTAAGGAGATCTTGGACATTAAAAAAGTAAGAGGAAGAACCTTTTATTTAGTAGATTGGAAGGGGTTTGGTCCAGAAGTTAAGTCCTGGGAGCCAGATGAGAATTTCAACGCTCCTACCCTCATTAAGAGGTTTCCCTCTTGTTCTGGTCCCAAGAGTACGGGGCGTAAGAGGGGGGATACTGTAACGTCCGTGGTCGCTGACCACGAACTCCTTCCATCCAGTCAACGCCCTTCTCTCAAGAGATGTCTGCACATACGGCCGTCCTGCTCCACAGTGACCATCAGGGTGCGCTCATGAGCTCAGTCCAGACTTGAGAAGCCAGAGCGCAAGCATGTTGCTGATTGAGCTAATTGGGCCAGAGCACCCTGGACTATAAGAAGGTCCCAGCCCCATCCTCCCACGCCTGAGCTTTGTTGTATTCGTAGTCTGTCTTGCAAATAGTCCCCTAGTGTTACCTGCTCACAGTGTTTCCTGTTTCTGTAACCTGTATCCTGATCTAGTGCCGTGCTTAGCTGTAGCCGTGCTGTGCTGTATACCACGCCTGTCCTGCTTCTCCACACCTGACGTCTACCTGCTGCCTAGTTCCTGCCAAGCCTGCCTTGCTACTGTCGGAGCTGCCACAGGTACCCTATATAAACTATAGACTCTGACCTGCGCCCTGTTGGCCAGCTGCCATACCGCCAAGGCAGTACGGCAAAGTGGGTCCACGAACCCTACGTGACAGATAGCCTTAGGAACAGCCAACAACGTCAGAGAATGTGCTTATAAGCCTTCTGCCGTGAGCAGAAGTTAAAGCCGACAAGAATGAGCGCCTATGACTTACCAGTCAAAGGATAGCCTTAGGAACAGCCAACAACCCCAGAGAAGGTGCTACTAGACGCAATGGGAGATTTATACTGTATGGTGGCAGCTATATGTGATATATTGTATGGGGGCATTATACTGTATGGGGTTGCTATTTGGGGCATTATACTGTGTGGGGGCAGCTATTGGGGGCATTATCCTGTATGGGGGAATGTATGAGGGGCATTATACTGTGTGGGGGCAGCTATTGGGGGCATTATCCTGTATGGGGGAATGTATGAGGGGCATTATACTTATGGAGTCTGCTATGGGGGGGGGGCATAATACTGTATGGGGGCATTATACTGTGGGGGGGGTAGCTATGGGAGCATTATACTGTATGTGGGCAGCTATGGGGAGCATTATACTGCATGGGGGCAGCTACGGGGAGCATTATACTGTATGGGGGCAGCTAATAGGGGGCATTATACTGTGGGGGCAGCTATGGTGGGAATTATACTGGGGGGGCTGTTGGGCAAGGCGGCTGGCCATAGGCGCGGCAGGGGTCTTGTGGTGTTGAGGAGGGGTAGGGGGCCCAAAATGAATTTTTGCATAAGGGCCCATGAGCCTTTAGCTACGCCCCTGTGACCACCGCTGCAGCCAGTCCAGGCTGCAGCGGTCTCCTGGGATGAGATGAAATCCCAGGAGGCCGGCCTGCTGGGTGCTGCATTCTTTCGCAGCGGACATTCCGGACAAAAAACTGCACCACAGTTTTGTGCGCTTTTTCACCTGGAATTCCCTACTGCCTGCTATTACGCAGTGTATCTGCCCCGTGTGAACTCCGCCATAAAAGGGACAATCCTGATAATCTTATATCTATTGGGCGAGGACGTGGTGTCTGAGGCACAGATGAGATGATTGTCAGATTTATGAGAGGCGCTAATTACATAAAATGTCGCCCACAGTAAAGAGTTCCCTTATATTTTTTTATAATATTTTTTACAAATACTTCACCTGTCAGCAGCGATCAGCGTCAGCTGCTCTGTGCCCCCTCCCTCTTCTCTATCTCCGAGTTGCGCCCGGAGCACCGCGGCGCCCAGCGGGACATTTTTCATATACTGACACTTGTCTTCAGGGGCGGGCTGGGCTGGGCCGGGGGCTGCATACTAATAGGGCCGTTCGCTATATTTTGTCTTTATATTCTAACTCGCGGCGGTGGCTGCGCTATGACTTTAAGAGGCGGGTCTCCTGCCTCATCTAGCAGACGTGCGACAATAGGCACGTCTGCCAGAACACACCCCTCCCTTGACGCTACCAGCACCGCCAGAGAGGAGCAGGAGCGCCAGAGAAGACATTGAGGACCAGGCTGAGCTGTGAGCAGTGGCGGATTAAGTAGACCATAGGCCCTGGGCTGTTACCCAAACTTGGGCCCCCCTTCCACACCGCCGCCCTGCCGGGCTGTAACTATTTTTAACACTACCTTTTTGGGCAAGCATTAACAAATGGGTGTTACGATTCCCCTTGTCACAGGGCTGTGTCCCTACATACTGACAGTATCACACTGTGCTGGGACACATCCTCCTGACAAGGGGAGTTGTCTATGAGCCCTGGACTGCAGAAAGACTTTTTGTGAAATACAAGGATTTCCTATAAAAAAAAAATGTCAGGAGAGGTAACAAGTCATTTCTCAATGTAGAAAAAAAACCACAAAAGTGACGATTCCAGTCATTTTTTTTCCTCTTTTCTTCTCCATCCGGTCCAGAGCTCATGACGACTTCTCCCGGCCATTCTGCAGAATTTGCCACTCAGATGTCTTCGGCTCCTCACTTTTCCTAGGGAGCGTTACACACAGCCCACCATAGATAGCGCCATACAGCCCCCCTGTAGAGAGCACGACACAGCCCTCCTCCTCTTGTAAATAGCGCCACAGAGCACCCCCTGTAAAGAGCGCCACACACATGCCGCTGTGAATAGCGCTACACAGCCCCCCTTGTATATAGTGCTACATAGCCCTCCCTCTTGTATATAGTGCTACCACAGCCCTCCCCCTTTGTACATCGTGTCACACAGCGCTCCCCCTTGTATATAGTGTCACACAGCGCTCCCCCTTTTTATATAGGGCCACACAGCGCTCCCCCTTGCACATAGGGCCACACAGCGCTCCCCCTTATATATAGGTCCACATAGCACTCCCCCCTTGTATATAGTGCACACAGCGCTCCCCCTTTGTATATAGTGCCACACAGATCTCCCCTTCCCCCTTGTATATAGGGTCACACAGCACTCCCCCCCCTTGTATATAGTGTAACGGAGAACTCCCCCCCCCCCTTGTATATAGTGTCACAGAGCACTCCCCCCTTGTATATAGTGTCACACAGCGCTCCCCTCCCCCTTGTATATAGACCCACACAGCGCTACCCTCCCCCTTGTATATAGGGCCACCCAGCACTCACCCCTTGTATATGGTGTAACAGAGAACCCCCCCCCCCCTTGTATATAGTGTAACGGAGAACTCCCCTCCCTATGTGAAACTCCTTGCCACATCCCAGGTAGTGACACTGAGCCCCTCCCACCTGTAGGTTGTTTAATTGGGACTCCCTGTAGAAGCGGAATCACCCAGCCAGTCACATACAGTGAAGGAAATAAGTATTTGATCCCTTGCTGATTTTGTAAGTTTGCCCACTGTCAAAGACATGAACAGTCTAGAATTTTTAGGCTAGGTTAATTTTACCAGTGAGAGATAGATTATATAAAAAAAAAAAACAGAAAATCACATAGTCAAAATTATATATATTTATTTGCATTGTGCACAGAGAAATAAGTATTTGATCCCTTTGGCAAACAAGACTTAATACTTGGTGGCAAAACCCTTGTTGGCAAGCACAGCAGTCAGACGGTTTTTGTAGTTGATGATGAGGTTTGCACACATGTTAGATGGAATTTTGGCCCACTCCTCTTTGCAGGTCATCTGTAAATCATTAAGATTTCGAGGCTGTCGCTTGGCAACTCGGATCTTCAGCTCCCTCCATAAGTTTTCGATGGGATTAAGGTCTGGAGACTGGCTAGGCCACTCCATGACCTTAATGTGCTTCTTTTTGAGCCACTCCTTTGTTGCCTTGGCTGTATGTTTCGGGTCATTGTCGTGCTGGAAGACCCAGCCACGAGCCATTTTTAATGTCCTGGTGGAGGGAAGGAGGTTGTCACTCAGGATTTGACGGTACATGGCTCCATCCATTCTCCCATTGATGCGGTGAAGTAGTCCTGTGCCCTTAGCAGAGAAACACCCCCAAAACATAATGTTTTCACCTCCATGCTTGACAGTGGGGATGGAGTTCTTTGGGTCATAGGCAGCATTTCTCTTCCTCCAAACACAGTGAGTTGAGTTAATGCCAAAGAGCTCAATTTTAGTCTCATCTGACCACAGCACCTTCTCCCAATCACTCTCAGAATCATCCAGATGTTCATTTGCAAACTTCAGACGGGCCTGTACATGTGCCTTCTTGAGCAGGGGGACCTTGCGGGCACTGCAGGATTTTAATCCATTACGGCATAATGTGTTACCAATGGTTTTCTTGGTGACTGTGGTCCCAGCTGCCTTGAGATGATTAACAAGTTCCCCCCGTGTAGTTTTCGGCTGAGCTCTCACCTTCCTCAGGATCAAGGATACCCCACGAGGTGAGATTTTGCATGGAGCCCCAGATCGATGTCGATTGACAGTCATTTTGTATGTCTTCCATTTTCTTACTATTGCATCAACAGTTGTCTCCTTCTCACCCAGCGTCTTACTTATGGTTTTGTAGCCCATTCCAGCCTTGTGCAGGTCTATGATCTTGTCCCTGACATCCTTAGAAAGCTCTTTGGTCTTGCCCATGTTATAGAGGTTAGAGTCAGGTTGATTCATTGAGTCTGTGGACAGGAGTCTTTTATACAGGTGACCATGTAAGAGCTGTCTATAATGCAGGCACCAAGTTGATTTGGAGCGTGTAACTGGTCTGGAGGAGGCTGAACTCTTAATGGTTGGTAGGGGATCAAATACTTATTTCTCTGTGCACAATGCAAATAAATATATATAATTTTGACTATGTGATTTTCAGTATTATAGTAGTTATATTCTTGTATATAGGAGTTAGTTATATTCTTGTATATAGGAGCAGTATTATAGTAGTTATATTCTTGTATATAGGAGCAGTATTATAGTAGTTATATTCTTGTATATAGTGAGCAGTATTATAGTAGTTATATTCTTGTATATAGGAGCAGTATTATAGTAGTTATATTCTTGTATATAGAGGCAGTATTATAGTAGTTATATTCTTGTATATAGGGGCAGTATTATAGTAGTTATATTCTTATATATACGAGGCAGTATTATAGTAGTTATTCTTGTATATAGGGGGGCAGTATTATAGTAGTTATATTCTTGTATATAGAGGGCAGTATTATAGTAGTTATACTCTTGTATACAGTGAAGGAAATAAGTATTTGATCCCTTGCTGATTTTGTAAGTTTGCCCACTGTCAAAGACATGAACAGTCTAGAATTTTTAGGCTAGGTTAATTTTACCAGTGAGAGATAGATTATATATATAAAAAAAAATAAAGAAAATCACATTGTCAAAATTATATCGATTTATTTGCATTGTGCACAGAGAAATTAGTATTTGATCCCCTACCAACCATTAAGAGTTCAGCCTCCTCCAGACCAGTTACACGCTCCAAATCAACTTGGTGCCTGCATTAAAGACAGCTGTCTTACATGGTCACCTGTATAAAAGACTCCTGTCCACAGACTCAATTAATCAGTCTGACTCTAACCTCTACAACATGGGCAAGACCAAAGAGCTTTCTAAGGATATCAGGGACAAGATCATAGACCTGCACAAGGCTGGAATGGGCTACAAAACCATAAGTAAGACGCTGGGTGAGAAGGAGACATCTGTTGGTGCAAACTACACGGAGGGAACTTGTTAATGATCTCAAGGCAGCTGGGACCACAGTCTCCAAGAAAACCATTTGTAACACATTACGCCGTAATGGATTAAAATCCTGCAGTGCCCGCAAGGTCCCCCTGCTCAAGAAGGCACATGTACAGGTCCGTCTGAAGTGTGCAAATGAACATCTGGATGATTCTGAGAGTGATTGGGTAGAAGGTGCTGCGGTCAAATGAGACTAAAATTGAGCTCTTTGGCATTAACTCAACTCGCCGTGTTTGGAGGAAGAGAAATACTGCCTATGACCCCAAGAACACCGTCCTCACTGTCAAGCATGGAGGTGGAAACATGTTTTGGGGGTGTTTCTCTGCTAAGGACACAGGACTAGTTCACCGCATCAATGGGAGAATGGCTGGAGCCATGTACCGTCAAATCCTGAGTGACAACCTCCTTCCCTCCACCAGGACATTAAAAATGGCTCGTGGCTGGGTCTTCCAGCACGACAATGACCCGAAATATACAGCCAAGGCAACAAAGGAGTGGCTCAAAAAGAAGCACATTAAGGTCATGGAGTGGCCTAGCCAGTCTCCAGACCTTAATCCCATCGAAAATTTATGGAGGGAGCTGAAGATCCGAGTTGCCAAGCGACAACTTCAACATCTTAATGATTTACAGATGATCTGCAAAGAGGAGTGGGCCAAAATTCCATCTAACATGTGTGCAAACCTCATCATCAACTACAAAAAACGTCTGACTGCTGTGCTTGCCAACAAGGGTTTTGCCACCAAGTATTAAGTCTTGTTTGCCAAAGGGATAAAATACTTATTTCTCTGTGCACAATGCAAATAAATATATATAATTTTGACAATGTGATTTTCTGTTTGTTTTTTTTATACAATCTATCTCTCACTGGTAAAATTAACCTAGCCTAAAAATTCTAGACTGTTCATGTCTTTGACAGTGGGCAAACTTACAAAATCAGCAAGGGATCAAATACTTATTTCCTTCACTGTATATGCTATATGGACAGTGACGTCAGTGGCTACTCCGGGTGTCCCGTGCAGGCTTGAGCTGGGACTCAGTTGTCTGATGACTGCCGGGCTCCTGCTCCAATGGCCGCTTTACTTCAAACGCGGCCAGTTAACCCGTTAATTGCCGCGGTCAATAGCGAACACGGCACATCCTAATAGATTGCCTGTCAGATTTACACTGACAGGCAATAATGCTTTGGTATACTAAGTATACTAAAGCATTATAGCAGCAATCTAAAGATCGCATAGTAAAATCCCCTAGTGGGACTAAAAAAATAAGTAAGTAATGTTAAATAAAAATGAATAATAAAAATGACAGTAAAAAAATGTTTTCCCATAAAAAGTGGTTTCATTTAGTAAAAGTGTATTCTATGGGCCAGAATCTTCGCAAACAGCTTTAGATTTACGTTTAACAAAGATATGGGGCGATAATTTTGGCACATGGATGGGTCCTTCCCCTCTTTGGGTATCACCGTAATGTGGGCCCTCAACGTATCTTGAGGAAGAGAACTCCCCTCAGTGAGTGAGTTGAAGGCGTGTAGGAAATGGGATGAGAGCAGATCCGAGCAGGCCTTACAGTATTGCAAAGGTAGTCAATCCGGGCCCGGTGTCTTCCCCGCTGGCGAGTCCTTGAATGCCCACGACAACTCCTCCGATGAAATAGGAGCCTCCAGGGTACCGATAGCCTCCTGGGGGATACATTTCATCCCTGAGGACCGGAGATATGTCTCAATCTTCTCCATGTGGCTCCCTCCATCCGGAGATGAAGGGTGCCCGACGAAGATTATAAAGAGAGTGGTAATAGGCACGGAAGGCCTCCGAGATGTCATGGGGAAGTTGCAAACGCCTATTGTCTGAAGCTTGAACATGAGGAACATAGGTACGGGAACGGGTTTTCCTAAGTGCCCGCGCCAGGGTCCTACGAGGTTTATTACTAAATTTGTAAAAGTGCCGTCTGCATTTAACTAAGGAGGCCCTATTGGAAAGACAGAGCGAACGAACCTGGGAGTGAGAGGGTAAGAGTTATAAGAGCATGATCAGAGAATGTGATATCATCTATGGAGGCTGATGTGAGGCGGAAAGATGTGAATGACGTAGAAAGAAATAGTCTAATCTGGAATATGAGTTATGGGGAGCCGAAGTCTCCACGGGATGTCTATTCACAATCTCTGCACTTCGTTAATGTTTCTGTGGTAGTTACAGCAGAGGACGCGTAATCTGGTTGTAACCTGTCATATACAGCGTAATCTCGCGGGATTACGCTTTGCTCTGCTGTAACTACCACAGAAACATTAACGAAGTGAACAGATTGTGAATAGACATCCCGTGGAATGTCTATTCACTGTCTAAACACTTCAGTATCATTTACGTGTTCGTATAAGACAGCACATAAGGATCTAGCAGGATCCCTATGCACTGAGTAAATGAATGGAGAGAAGTGTATGACGCTGATTGGTCACTGATTGGTCAGCCTCATACACTCCTCTGTACAACGCCCACTTGGGCAATAGTAAAACACGCCCAGGTGTCCATTGAGAAACTCATTAGGATAAATCTAAAATCGCTAATAACATGGTGAAAATAGATCGGTTTTTTTCAATAAAAAGCATTGCTGTCACCAACATTATAGCGCCGATCTCCTTATGTAGGAGACAGGGCACTTATAATGTGGCGACAGAGTCTCTTTAATCGCTGTATAAATGAAAAGATCTACAACTTCCTAATCTACTTTATGTTTCTTAGCTGAGAGCAGGACTAGCGATGTACAGGTTCACTGCATCTGAATGTGAGCAAGAGTGTCCTCATTCACTGACAGCAAACAGATCTTGAAAATGGTGAGTAATTGAAACATAAATGATATTATAAAGTTGTAGAACTTCTCATGTATACAGGAATAAAGTATTTATTATATGGGGGCATGGCTGTAAATATGCCCCCGGATATGAAGACTCCTTGTATAGACCAGTCCTATTGGATCTCTCGGTGTGGACGTCTCTGCAGGAGATTTTTCTTCTTCATGAATGTTGATCTCTGGTGTGAAGGATCTGGTAACAGGAGCATCCATGAGGTGAGGGCCCTGACTGTAGGGGGCAGCATTATAGCCGATCCTCCATCCCCCACTGTGCCCCATTCAGTGTATCCCGTTTAGATAATCCTCCACAATCTAAATAGCCTGTACTTCAGCTCTCTCCTGCACTGATACATTGTAACAAACTCTCACTTATCATTATATAACCATTAAAGCGGTTTTCTGGTTTGGAAAACCTATTTTCAAATGCCCTATTAGGGAATTTTGGGGTAATACTGTGGGTCCCCCGTTCAGGACCCTGATTAATTATCCAGAATGGAGAGGGGCTACAAACATCATCTCTTGCTCAGGAGGACCATCACATCCATGTATTACATGCCCAGCCCGGTGAATATAGAACTGTGTACTACTTTACTTCCCCTTTAGAGATGCTGTAGGGAAATTAAACTCTTGCAGCAAGTTCCCCCACAGATTACTGGACCCCTCTAGCAAAACGGTATTGTAAAAACCTGACAACCCCTGTAAGGCTCTGTTCACACCACAATTGTGCTTTAAATCTGACATATACCTTTAAAGTGTAGCTAAACGTTTGACAAACTTCTGACATGTCATAGTGACATAGTGACATGTCAGAAGATTGGATTGGTGGGGGTCCGAGCACTGAGACCCCCACCAATCACTAGAACGAAGCAGCTGAAGCCCCCGTGTGAGCGCTCAGTTGCTTTGTGTTTGTTCGGCTTTTTCCAGAAATAAATGTATCGGTGAACGGACTCAATAGAAAGTCTATGAGCCGATACATTTTTCCGGAAAAAGCCGAACAGACAGGAAGCGGCTGAGCGCTCACACGAGACCTTCAGCTGCTTCGTTCTAGTGATTGGTGGGGGTCTCAGAGCTCGGACAACATTTACTACACAGAAGTCCAATGGGAATAAAGACAAGCACAAAGATGTAGGGGGTAAAAGGAAAGTTTTATTTATAGATAAGGGAAGGTTATATTTTATTATTAGGAGATTATTCTAGAAGTATTAAGACTACTATTATTATATACTGTGTATATGTATGTGTCATCTATTTATCTATTATACTAAACCTATCTAAAGGCCGTGTTGATCCAGAGGAAGGCGAAAACCCCCTGTGAGGAATGAGCCAATTGTCCTCATATTAGGGGGGAAAATTCCTTCCTGACCCCAAATATGGCGGTCGGCATAAATCCCAGGATCAAAGGCTGAAGTGTAACATGCGTAATATGGGGAAAGACTAGGGGAAAATAATTCATTTTTTTTAAAAAAAAATTCTTATTCATTTTTTTAATTATTATTTTTAATTAACTACTGTATTTATTTATGTGTAAACTATAAATTGTATGAAATTAAGAATTATTTTTTTAAATTATTTTCTATATTTATATTATGTTACTTATGTGTGTTACTACTTATTAGTCTATCATCCTAAACCTATTTAAGGCTGTGTTGATCCAGAGGAAGGCGAAAACCCCCTTTGAGGAATGAGCCAATTGTCCTCATATTAAGGGGGGAAAATTCCTTCCTGACCCCAAATATGGCGATCAGAATAATCCCAGGATCAAAGGCTAAAGTCTAATCTAAATGTACTATGTGTCTATATGCGGTGTCTATACTTATCATGTAGTGCGGTGTCTATACTTATCATGTAGTGTGGTGTCTATACTTATCATGTAGTGTGGTGTCTATACTTATCATGTAGTGTGGTGTCTATACTTATCATGTAGTGTGGTGATGTGGGTGATGTGGGTGCATTACTTACCTGGCCTGTGCTGAGGTGAGATCAGGTATAATGGCCGCTCCGGCCCCAGGACTACAACATGCGGCTATTATTCCTGATCTCTCCAGATGGAAACTAAGCACAGGCCGCTCCTGGGGGGTGTAGAGGATCTTCAGGCTGGAGTGATGCCAGATGCCAGCCCGGGATTGAAGGATGGAAAGTCAAGGCTCTGGTGCAGCAGCAAGATGGCAGAGTTGTGGCATGAAGATGGTAAGGAGAGAGATGATGGTCTGGGCAGCCGAGGTGACATACAGCAGCAGAGACATGTGGCACGGGTCAGGAGGCGTTCTGGGCCCTTGTCCTGAGATCTTATCGGGTCCAGCTTGGTGACATGAAGCTGAACCCGGCCAAGGGGTGAAGGGCTTTGTTATTCTCTGGCCACTTCAGATGTTGGTTCTCCAGAACGGGCACAAATGGTGTAAATGGTGGCTGTGCCCTCCTCTCCTGCAGTTCCTCCCAGCCGATGGTGGAGAAGAATGGATGCGCTCTGATGTTCCCGCACACACCGAGGCGCCTCTTAGAATTTTTACGGACCAGTCTCTTGGTCAGATGTTTCACGTCAGGATTAAGCCAAGTTGGAAATTTAGGCTTCGCGGTGGTGATGGCTTTGATAGCCATTTGCCTGACGTGGCCGTTGTAAAATGGGGAGCGTCCGGCTGCCATCCTGGACACCACAATCCCCAGGCTCCACCAGTCAACTGCGGTGCCGTATTTTTTTCTAAGAAGCACCTCGGGGGCCATGTAATGCAACGTTCCCGACACTCCACGGATCTTATTGGAGGCGGTGACGCCATCTTGGGCCAGTCCCAGGTCGATGATACGGACGTGGCCATCTGCATCCAACATTATATTCTCCGGCTTTAGATCTCTGCAAAGAAATAAGACGAGAGAATGACAAATAAGCCCAGTGATCCAGGAGATGGGGGATGGGTCATTGCACCACCAAGCAGAATAGGCATTCAGGAGTGTAGGAAAGCTGGGTGCACTGTTTCCAGCATGTAAAGGAGAATGAAAGAAGGGGGAAGTTCTGCTTACCGGTGGACGATGTTATGTCCATGGAGGAACTGGAGGCCACATATCATCTCTGCTGTGTAGAATCTGATGGAGAGAACAGAGCGGAGTCTCAATGTCATGAAATCTTCCTCTATCAATTCCCTAATATCATGTTATGATGGAGTGTGTGCGGTCTCTGGCAGAGAAGAGGCGCTGATTATGGCAGCCTGTATTCTGCATTCTCTGTATTATCCTTCATCTGACCTCCCCCTCACCTTTTCTTCTTTCCACCCACCACAGTCTCCTGATTATTTACTCGCCTTACGCTGCCGATGTTCAAGCAGCCGCACATCCTGATCAAAGCCTCCAGGCTGCCACCGGACAGATACTCCGTGATGAAAAATGCCCGTTCCTCAGACTGATGTGCGGCATAGAGGTGGCATAGGAACGGGCAGTGTCTGGCCGCCAGGAGTATCCGCCGCTCTCTCATAATTTCGTCCGCATTGTCCCGTTTGGTGATCATTTTTACGGCCATGTAGGTGTTTCGGCCGGGGACTGATGCCAGGACCACCTGAGGAAAACAAATGGAGATTCCTCATGAGAAGAAGAAGGAACAGGGGTGGACAGAGAGGTCGGTCAGTCGGGTAGTGCCCAGGACTCTACAGCAGAACAAAGCTGAGCTCCCAGCATAATGCAGTGTCAGCTGTTGGGTCCTGTATGGAGAGATCTTCACGCCTTACCCACATTTGACATAATTATCTTAGTTGGTGGGGGGAGTATGGAGCAGGATGATACGCTATAATAGCGACCGTAGCATCTAAACAGTTAAATAGAGGTAAGCTCCCGCTGTCACCCCATCACCCCTACCCGCAACGCGATCACAGTGTGTAGATAGTTTTCATGGCAGGCCAGGGGGCCTAATGAAGACCCCAAGGTCTGCCAACTTGGTCCTCCTATTAAGCTTCATAGGAGGAGGCTAAAAGAACAAGCGATACATAAATATTGCAGTCTATTGTACAAGCAATCTTACCATCATATGTTCAAGTCCTCTAGTGGGATTTACAAAAAAAAATAAAAATCACTTTTCCCCTAATGTCAAAAATAAATAGGCAGAATTGATATTCATAAAAGGGTCAAATTTAAAAATCTAACAATATTTAATCCGTGTGGTGAAAGCCGTAAAAAATAAATACACTTTTTTCTATTTAGTTTTGTTTAGCTCCCCGAAAAATGGAATAAAAAGTTAAAAAGTGAGTAAAAGTTTTATGTCACCCAAAATAGTACCAATAAACAGTACAGCTCGCCCCACAAAAAACAAGTCCTCACACCGCCCCATCAACCGAAAAATAAAAAAAATTCTGGGTTTCAGAATATGGAGACACAACAAATTAATTTTTTTACAAATTGTTTTTATTGGATAAAAAGTATAAAAAATAAAACAATATAATTTTGGTATCCCCGTTATTGTACTGACCCGCAGAATAAAGGTAACGTGTCATTTTTACCACTTAGTTAACCCCATAAAAGCTAAATTCTTATACCAATGGAGGAACTGTTTTTTTTTTGTTTTTTTTGCTATTTCACCTAAAAAAAACTGACTTTTACAATGTTCCCAGTAAATGATATGGTACATTGAATGGAGCCATTAAAAACTACAACTCGTGCCCCCAAAAATCAAAATCTCTCATATGCCGACAGAAAAATACTAAAATGAAAAACTAAAGTAGTGGTTATGGGGGCAGGAATATGTCTGGATGTCCTATTAGGCATCCCATAGGAGAACACTACACCCATCATCCATCCAGCATAACATGGTGACAACAGAGAACCATTGATGGAGATAAAAGGTAAACTTTAGGTTTACCACCCTATAAAATGAAATATTTAGATATTATACTCACTTTGCCAAAGCTGCCCCTACCCAGGACCTGGTGGATGGTGAAGCGGCTGATGGTAAGCCTGGCATAGGGGCTGGATGTTCCAGGGTCTTGGCTGCTCCCAGGTCTTGGCTCCTCATCCTCCAATCCTCTGTCCTTGTCTCCTCTCCTCTTCTTCTTCTTGAATCCGGTGACGCTGTCCTCCTCCCTCTTCCTCTTCTCTTCTTCTCTCTTCTCACTGTCTTCTCCATGTCCATTGGACGCCATTTTCTCCAATATCTTCCTACCTGTAGACTTCAGTCCGATCGCTGCCGTCGACAGTTGAAAGTAAACGGCAGTTGGTCGTGTGCAGGTCACATGATGTCAGAGGTCATGGAATCCTCAGGTGGCACCTGCCTGGCAGTAACCTGCTCTGCCATGTCTGATGTGGGCATCATGAGTGCCAGTCTAGTGTCCAGAACTGTGTTTCCCAACCAGGGTTTCTTATGGACTGGTCAGGGGTCTGCAGAACACAGTAGCAATACATGCCACTCCTACAGTAGAGATAAATAACGGTTATTTGCTCAGGTTATTGACAAAACCCTTTTCATCCACAATATAGAATCTGGGTTTCTTTTTAGGGGTCTGTATTTATTTAGGGGTCTAGTCTGTGGTCTGTATTTATTTAGGGGTCTAGTCTGTGGTCTGTATTTATTTAGGGGTCTGGTCTGGGGTCTGTGTTTATTTAGGGGTCTGGTCTGGGGTCTGCATTTATTTAGTTGTCTGGTCTGGGGTCTGTATTTATTTAGGGGTCTGGTCTAAGGTCTGTATTTATTTAGGGGTCTAGTCTGGGGTATGTATTTATTTAGGGGTCTAGTCTGGGGTCTGTATTTATTTAGGGGTCTGGTCTGTGGTCTGCATTAATTTAGGGGTCTGGTCTGGGGTCTGCATTAATTTAGGGGTCTGGTCTGGGTTCTGTATTTATTTACGGGTCTGGTCTGGGGTCTGTATTTATCTAGAGGTCCGTTTGGGGTCTGCATTAATTTAGGGGTCTGAACTGGGGTCTGTATTTATTTAGGGGTCTGGTCTGGGGTCTGTATTTATTTAGGGGTCTGGTCTGGGGTCTGCATTCATTTAGTGCTCTAGTCTTTGGTCTGTATTTATTTAGGGGTTTGGTCTAGGGTCTGTATTTATTTAGGTGTCTGTTTTTGTTTAGGGAGGTCTGGGGACTATAATAGTTTT
The DNA here is from genome assembly GCF_050947455.1 of Rhinoderma darwinii. Lineage (NCBI taxonomy): Eukaryota > Metazoa > Chordata > Amphibia > Anura > Rhinodermatidae > Rhinoderma > Rhinoderma darwinii. Next base: position 64,357,496 of record NC_134699.1, read on the forward strand.
GTAGGTCTATCTGTATATATTCTAGGGTCTGCTCTGGGTCCTGAATTTATTTAGGGGTCTAGTATTTGGTTTGAATTATTTTGTGTTGTTATAAAGGCTGGGGATGACTAGAGAAGTGAGGGGCTACTATTGCAGGTTCCCCTGTGCTTGGATTTTGTATAGACTTGGTAAACTGTTGTTTGGCCAGCTACAACTCCACTATGGCGGTGCGGCATAGTGGGTCCACATACCCACAGATCGTAACATGTTCTAACACAGTCTTATACTGTCAGCGATGATTGGAAACTGTCAGTATGTATGGACACAGACCTTTAACAATGGGAATGGTAACACCTAGTTACCACAGAAAGGTGGTGTCCACTATAGACACGGCGTAAGAGGGTGTCGGTGGGAATGTTTGAGTATCAACTCAGGGCCTATTAGTGTATACCGAAGAAGGTGCTGTTAGTGGGGAAAGAGTTGCTGTAGTGGGGATTTAGTGCTGCATGAGGAAAGAGGGGAAAATGTGGAGCTGCAGGAGGGGTGGGGGGGGGATGTGGTGCTGCAGGAGGGGAGAGGGGGAGGATGTAATGCTACAGGAGATGAGAGCGGGAAGATTTGGTATTGTGAAGAGGAGGATGTGGTGTTGCAGGAGGTGGAGGGAGTTAATGCGGAAGGTAGGGAGTATGAGGAGATGATGCCTCAGTAGGGAGATGATGGCGCTAGACAGTGGATGGAGATGTTGTGGAGGTAGAGTTAAGATGCTATTGAAACGATGGTGAGGCTGAAAGCGCTACAGGCTGTGTATGACATTTAGTTTTGGGAAGCGCTGGCACCCGGCTGCTGCTGCTGCTGCCGCCTTAGGCAATTGATATGTGCACACTGTTATTTGTGCTTAATATGACCAGTTCATTGATTTTATATTTACTTTATTGTAAATGAATTTATTTATGGTGGTGTTATCCAGTGTGTGTGGCTCTTTTATCTGGGGTTGTGCTCTATGGTATATGTGTCCTGTACGGCCCTGTTCTTACACATTGTATGCGGCTACATTACTGTCTTATTACCGCAATGTCAGCTAAATTGTGTGCTGTGATTTTATATATAAACATTTGCTCTGGATCTCGATTCAAATTGTTGTCTGGTCTGGAGTCTGGATAAATGTTGCCATCAAGCCTGGGGTCTGAGTAAATTTGGGGGTGTGGTCGGGGGGTCTGAGTAAATTTAGGGGTCTGGTCTGGGGTCTGAATGAATTTTTTTGTATCTGGATTAAAATTGTTGTTTTGTCTGGAGTTTGCATGAATTTTGACATTTAGTTTGTGGTCTGAAATAATTTTGGGGGCTGATTTGGGGTCGAAATTCGTTTTAAGGTCTGGTCTTGGGTCTGAATTTATTTTCCCTTCTGCTTTGGGGTCTGAATTTATTTTGGAGTCTAGTCCTGCACAGTATACTGGCTACATATGGCAACATATTTTATTACTTGGGGTATATATGGCGCACAGTATATCTCTGAGGACACATGTATGACACAGTACATCCCTGAGGGCACATATGTTCCACAGTATTTTTCTGAGGGCACATGAGTGGCACAGTATATCTCTGAGGGCACATGAGTGGCACAGTATATCACTGAGGGCACATGTGTGGCACAGTATATCACTGAGGGCACATGTGTGGCACAGTATATCACTGAGGGCACATGTGTGGCACAGTATATCTCTGAGGGCACATGTGTGGCACAGTATATCTCTGATGGCACATGTCTGGCATAGTGTATCTCTGGGACACAGTAGATTGATTATTAGACCATGCTGGGAGTTGTACTTTTTTAATTGCGATTCGGTTAGCAAGTTTGTCCTCACCCTAACTTTTACATGGAGCTGGTAACCACTTCGGGGTTCCATTGAAAGGTTTTCTATGGGGTCCAGCAATGTCTGGTTAAGCCTCTGGCACTAGAGCTGACTCAGGACCCCTGTTAACCACTGACCCCCGTATCTTATGTAGAATGTAATGACGTTCATATCACCGTATGTTCACACAGAATATTTTGGCGCTGTTTTTGATGCGGAAATCACGTTGGGAGTAGGAGGCGATTTTTACAAGAGCAGTAAAAATCGCTCGCTGGAAAAAGAAGCAATATGCCCTATCTTTGGACGTTTCGGTCGCTATCCTCCCAATGACATCAATGGGAGGCAGAGAAAGCAGTTTTCCCTGCGTTTTTTGCCTGCGGCGCTCAATGGCCGTGGCCGAAAAACATCATGCAGGCAGGTCAAAATTAGATTTTTCTACCTGCAAGAACTTTGTGTTAACACTGCCTTAGTTCTCATCTTTAGCTGCTTCTATGTTACACAGGAAATATGTCGGATGTTTTCCCTTATTCTGGATTTCGCTGTTTCCGACACAGTTTCCGCATCATAAACAGCGCCAAAATACTCCATGTGAACATACCCTCATGAGGAGATATTAACGTCATTACATTCTACATGGGATACGGGGGTATGTGGTTAACACTGTTATCCTGCAGCGCACGGGTCCTGAACCGGCTCTAGTGTCAGAGGCTTAACCAGGCATTGCTGCTACCACTGACCACTAGACTCTGGATACTATATATACCACTGACCATCAGACTCTGGATACTATATAAACCACTGACCATCAGACTCTGGATACTATATATACCACTGACCACCAGACTCTGGATACTATATATACCACTGACCATCAGACTCTGGATACTATATAAACCACTGACCACCAGACTCTGGATACTATATATACCACTGACCACCAGACTCTGAATACTATATGTACCACTGACCACCAGATTCTGGATACTATATGTACCATGAACCACCAGACTCTGGATACTATATGAACCATGAACCACCAGACTCTGGATACTATATGTACCATGAACCACCAGACTCTGCATACTATATGTACCACTGACCCCCAGACTCCATATACTATATACACCACTGACCACAAGTGTAATGTCGGGGTAGGGAGACAGACATGTGAGCCCTAATCTACCAGCCACTCAGTCCCTGCCTACTTGCACGGCCCATCCTAGGCGACAGCGTACAACTGGGTGACGGTCCCTACGCTCAATATGTGCACGACAGACAAACAGACAGGGCTACACAGAAGCTAAGGGAAATGGGGCAGTTGCCCATGGCAACACCGTGAGCAACAAGAGTAGCGAACGAGCTGAGTCAAACCAGGAATGTACGAGGTACCAAACGCAGAGCAGGAGCGTAGTCATTAAAGCCAGGGTCAATATGAAGCAGAGTTCAATAGTAATAGCAGGAACAGCAGAGCCAGGAAACGAGAGAATCACAGGCAAAGGACAAGCACCAAATGAAGGTATAAATAGACCGAGGGCAGGAGCTAGAACTGTCTGGCCAGGCTGTGATAGGTTCTCCCACTCCTCAGCCTACCAGCCTGAGTGGTAGCAGATCGAGTCACTCTATCAGACTTAGGAACAGATAAAGACTGATTAACCACGGGCGTCGACACAGAAGCTGTGTCTGGCAGATCTTTTACAGTACCCCCCCCTTTTATGAGGGGCCACTGGATCCTTCCTAGTTGGACCTGGCTTATTGGGGAATCGAAGATGGAACCTCCTGAGCAATACCCCAGCGTGAACATCCCGGGCGGGTACCCAAGTCCTCTCCTCAGGCCCGTATCCTCTCCAATGGACCAGGTACTGGAGGGAGCCTTGGACCATTCTGCTGTCCACAATCTTGGCCACCTCGATTTCTACCCCTTCAGGGGTGAGAACAGGGACCGGAGGTTTCCTCGAGGTAGCCAAGGACGGGGAGCAGCGTTTCAGGAGGGAGGCATGAAACACGTCGTGTATTTGAAAAGACGGGGGTAACGCCAGCCGGAAGGAGACAGGGTTAAGGACCTCAATGACCTTGTACGGCCCTAAATACCGGGCCGAGGAGAAGGACAGATCAATCTCCAACTTTTTACAGAAAGCTCTCCAAAATAATGAAACAAATTGTACCCCTCTGTCAGAAACAATATTGACAGGAACCCCATGGAGACTCAGGATGTGTTTGACAAACAAGGTAGCTAACGTCTTGGCATTGGGTAGTTTCTTGAGGGGCACAAAGTGGCACATCTTACTGAAGCGGTCTACTACAACCCACACCACGACTTGCCTTGAGATGGAGGCAGATCGGTGATAAAATCCATGGAGATATGGGTCCAAGGTCTCTGGGGACTGGGCAAAGAACATAGTAAGCCCACTAATCGGGACCTGGGAGTCTTAGACCTAGCACAAATTTCACAAGCGGTGACGTAGGCCTTAACGTCTTTAGGCAAACCAGGCCACCAATAGTTTCTAGCAATGAGGTGCTTGGTACTCAGGATGCCTGGATGGCCAGATAGTGCAGAGTCATGATTTTCCCTGAGTACCCTTAGCCAGAATTGCAGGGGAACAAACAGCTTGTTCTCAGGAAGGTTCCCAGGAGCTGAACCTTGATCAGCCGCAATTTCGGAGACTAAGTCAGAATCAACAGAGGATATGATTATACCTGGGGCAAAACACAAGCAGGATCTTCCTCCGAAGGAGGGCTGGCCATGAAGCTACGCGACAGTGCATCAGCTTTAATATTTTTAGACCCAGCCCTATAGGTGACCAGAAAATTGAATCTAGTAAAAAACAATGCCCATCGAGCTTGTCTCGGGTTTAGCCTCTGGGCAGATTCTAGGAAAACAGATACTTGTGGTCAGTAAGGACATTTACCTGGTGCCTAGCCCCCTCCAAGAAGTGACACCACTCTTCAAATGGCCATTTAATGACTAAGAGTTCGCGGTTGCCCACATCATAGTTACTCTCAGTGGGCGAGAACTTCCTGGAGAAGTAGGCACAGGAATGGAGATGGGTGAGGGACCTGGTACCCTGGGACAAGACAGCACCCACTCCCACCTCGGAGGCGTCAACCTCCACGATGAATGGCTCCATTTGGTTAGGCTGAATTAGCACTGGGGCAGAGATAAAGCACTTCTTAAGGAACTCAAAAGCCTGGACCACCTCCGGAGGCCAGTGGAGGAGATCAGCACCTTTGCGAGTAAGATCCGTAAGAGGCTTAGCGATGACCGAGAAGTTACCAATAAATCTCCTGTAATAATTAACAAACCCCTGGAAGCATTGTATCGCCTTTAGGGAGGCAGGTTGGAGCCATTCAGCCACAGCCTGAACCTTGGCATGGTCCACGCGGAATTCATTAGGAGTGAGGATTTGACCCAAAAATGGTATCTTCTGCACCCCAAACACACATTTTTCGGATTTAGCAAAGAGTTTGTTTTCCCGAAGGGCCTGGAGCACCTTCCTGACATGCTCAATGTGGGAGGACCAGTCCTTGGAAAACACAAGTATGTCATCAAGGTACACTACGAGATATACCCCCAGGTAGTCTCTTAAAATCTCATTTATGAAATTCTGGAAGACCGCGGGAGCATTACACAACCCAAAGGGCATGACGAGGTATTCGAAATGACCTTCGGGCGTGTTAAACGCAGTCTTCCACTCATCCCCTTCTCTGATTCGGATAAGGTTATAAGCCCCCCGAAGATCAAACTTAGAGAACCATTGGGCCCCCTGAACCTGATTGAAGAGATCAGGAATGAAAGGAAGGGGATACTGGTTCCTTACAGTGACCTTATTCAAGTTTCGGTAATCGATGCACGGCCTAAGAGCACCATCCTTCTTACCTACGAAGAGGAAGCCAGCACCTACCGGAGAAGTAGAGGAGTGAATGTAACCCTTGGCCAGTCTTTCCTGGATATATTCTCTCATGGCTTCACGTTCGGGACAAGAGAGATTAAATATACTACCCTTTGGGAGCTTAGCTCCTGGTACCAAATCGATTGCGCAATCGTATTCTCTATGAGGAGGTAACACTTCGGAGGCCTCCTTAGAGAGAACATCAGCAAAGTCCTGAATAAACTCCGGTAGTGTTCACCTCCTCAGGGAGAGAAATAAAATTAACAGAAAAACAGGACGTCATGCATTCATTACCCCATTTAGTAAGATCCCCAGTATTCCAGTTAAACGTGGGATTATGCATCTGCAACCAGGGAAGGCCTAAAACCAAATCGGACGATAATCCCTGCATCACCAGTACAGAGCACTGCTCCAAATGAATGGAGCCAACAATGAGTTCAAAATAAGGGGTATGCTGCGTAAAATAACCATTAGCAAGTGGAGTGGAGTCGATACCCACTTCCGGGAAAGGTTTAGGCAAATCAATCAATGGCATAGCTAGAGACATAGCAAATTCCACAGACATAATATTAGCAGAAGACCCTGAATCCACGAAGGCACTGCCGGTGGCAGACCTACCCTCAAAAGAGACCTGAAAGGGAAGAGCAAGATTTTATTAGGTTTCATATTTACGGGAAATACCTGTGCGCCCAAGCGACCTCCCCGATGGTCACTTAGGCGCGGAAGTTTTCTGGCTGCTTATTCTTACGCCTAGGACAGTTGTTCACTTGATGCTTGTCATCCCCACAGTAGAAGCAGAGACCATTCTTCCTGCGGAGCTCTCTACGTTGTTGTGGAGACACGGAGGCCCCGAGTTGCATTGGTTCATCCGAGTTTTCCGTGGAAGAACGAAGCAATGGAACCTCGGGAGCCATCATGGGGGAGCCAGAGGGGAAGGCACAAAAACGTTCAAGTCGTCGTTCCCTGAGACGTCGGTCAAGACGTACGGCTAAAGCCATAACCTGATCTAGAGAGTCAGAAGAGGGATAGCTAACTAACAGGTCTTTCAGGGCGTTCGACAGACCCAATCTAAACTGGCACCTCAAGGCAGGGTCATTCCACCGAGAAGCTACACACCACTTCCTAAAGTCAGAACAGTACTCCTCAACGGGTCTCTTACCCTGACGTAAGGTCACCAGCTGACTCTCGGCAAAGGCAGTCTTGTCAGTCTCGTCATAGATGAGCCCGAGAGCAGAAAAAAAAAGGTCAACAGAGGAAAGTTCAGGGGCGTCAGGAGCCAAGGAGAAGACCCATTCTTGGGGGCCATCCTGGAGCCGGGATATAATTATACCCACTCGCTGGCTCTCAGAACCTGAGGAGTGGGGCCTTAGACGGAAATAGAGCCTACAACTCTCCCGAAAGGAAAAAAAAGTCTTCCGGTCCCCTGAGAACCGGTCAGACAACTTGAGGTGGGGTTCAAGAGGTGAGGTGGAGGGCACTACCTGGTTAGCATCACGCTGGTTGCACCTCTGAGCCAGGGCTTGGACCAGTAGGGAGAGACCCTGCATTTGCTGAGCCAGGGTCTCAAGGGGGTCCATAGTTGTGTAGGAACCAAGGTAGAAAAGGTATATGGGCCTGTGATTATGTAATGTCGGGGTAGGGAGACAGACTTGTGAGCCCTAATCTACCCACCACTCAGTCCCTGCCTACTTGCACGGCCCATCCTAGGCGACAGCGTACAACTGGGCGACGGTCCCTACGCTCCATATGTGCACGACAGACAAACAGACAGGGCTACACAGAAGCTAAGGGAAATGGGGCAGTTGCCCACGGCAACACAGTGAGCAACAAGAGTAGTGAACGAGCTGAGTCAAACCAGGAGTGTACGAGGTACCAAACGCAGAGCAGGAGCGTAGTCAGTAAGCCAGGGTCAATATGAAGCAGAGGTCAATAGTAATAGCAGGAACAGCAGAGCCAGGAAATGAGAGAGAATCACATGCAAAGGACAAGCAGCAAATGAAGGTATAAATAGACCGAGGGCAGGAGCTAGAACCGTCTGGCCATGCTGTGATAGGTTCTCCCACTCCTCAGCCTACTAGCCTGAGTGGTAGCAGATCAAGTCATTCTATCAGACCTAGGAACAGATGCAGACTGATTAACCACGCGCGTCGCCTACTCACGCACCCTTGAAACACGGAGTGCTGCGGGATCAAGAAAGTACTGTAATATGTACCTCTGACTACCAGACTCTGGACACTATACATACCACTGACACTAGACTCTGGATACTATATGTACCACTGACCACATGACTCTGGATACTATATATACCACTGGCCACCAGACTCTGGATACTGTATATATACCATTGACACCAGACTCTGGATATTATTTGTACCACTAACCACTAGACTCTGGATACTATATATACCACTGGCCTCCAGACTCTGGATACTCCAGACTCTGGACACTATATATACCACTGACACCAGACTCTGGATACTATATGTACCACTGAACACCAGACTCTGGACACTATATATACACACCACTGGCCATCAGACTCTGGATACTATATGTACCACTGGCCACCAGACTCTGGATACTATATATACCACTGGCCACCAGACTCTGGATAATATATATACCACTGGCCACCAGACTCTGGACACTATATATACCACTGACACCAGACTCTGGATACTTTATGTACCACTGGCCACCAGACTCCGGATACTATATATACCACTGGCCACAAGACTGTGGATACTATATATACCACTGACCACCAGACTCCGGATACTATATATACCACTGGCCACAAGACTGTGGATACTATATATACCACTGACCACCAGACTCTGGATATTATATGGACCTCTGACCACCAGACTGTGGATACTTTATGTACCACTGGCCACCAGACTTTGGATACTATATGTACCACTGGCCACCAGACTTTGGATACTATATGAACCACTGACTATTGGAAACCACATGTAAGTAGATTGGGGTTAGTTCACCACCACTGGATTAGGGTAAATTCTCTATCGGAGGCGGCTGTATGACAATAGGGACTAGTGATGAGGCCGGTCAGAGTTTGTGTTTAGTCAATATTTACGTTAGTCGGCAGAGTCACAGGTGGAGTGAAACGCGTGGGATGATGGGGGTGATGGACGGCACATTGAGTGGCGTCATCCTCATGTTCCATTGGTGTCGGTGCTGCAGGTTTCTTCCAGCAACATAACATATATGATCCCCGTATGGTAAGTTCTTTCTTATGTTTTTTCCTATATGACATTTTATGGCCTGTCACATAAAGGTGAGGTACCCACCAGGGCCGTATTTACCATTAGATACCTGCGGGCACCAGATCACTGTAGTACTACCGATAATGAATCCTCTTCCTGTGTGTTTTCCGATTTTATGTAACTAAAGCTTAATCGCTGTATAAATGAAAAGTTCTACAACTTCCTGATCTGCTTTATGTTTCTTAGCTGAGAGCAGGACTAGCGATGTACAGGTTCACTGCATCTGAATGTGAGCAAGAGTGTCCTCATTCACTGACAGCAAACAGATCTTGAAAATGGTGAGTAATTGAAACATAAATGATATTATAAAGTTGTAGAACTTCTCATGTATACAGGAATGAAGTATTTATTATATGGGGGCATGGCTGTAAATATGCCCCCGGATATGACGACTCCTTGTATAGACCAGTCCTATTGGATCTCTCGGTGTGGACGTCTCTGCAGGGGATTTTTCTTCTTCATGAATGTTGATCTCTGGTGTGAAGGATCTGGTAACAGGAGCATCCATGAGGTGAGGTCCCAGACTGTAGGGGGCAGCATTGTAGCCGATCCTCCATCCCACACTGTGCCCCATTCAGTGTATCCCGTTTAGATAATCCTCCACAATCTAAATAGCCTGTACTTCAGCTCTCTCCTGCACTGATACATTGTAACAAACTCTCACTTATCATTATATAACCATTAAAGCTGTTTTCTGGTTTGGAAAACCTATTTTCAAATGCCCTATTAGGGAATTTTGGGGTAATAGTGTGGGTTCCCCCGTTCAGGAACCTGATTAATTAGTAAGAATGGAGAGGGGCTACAAACATCATCTCCTGCTCAGGAGGACCATCACATCCATGTATTACATGCACAGCCCGGTGATTATAGAACTGTGTAATACTTTACTTCCCCTTTAGAGATGCTGTAGGGAAATTAAACTCTTGCAGCAAGTTCCCCCACAGATTACTGGACCCCTCTAGCAAAACGGTATTGTAAAAACCTGACAACCCCTGTAAGGCTCTGTTCACACCACAATTGTGCTTTAAATCTGACATATACCTTTAAAGTGTAGCTAAACGTTTGACAAACTTCTGACATGTCATAGTGACATAGTGACATGTCAGAAGATTGGATTGGTGGGGGTCCGAGCACTGAGACCCCCACCAATCACTAGAACGAAGCAGCTGAAGCCCCCGTGTGAGCGCTCAGCCGCTTCGTGTTTGTTCGGCTTTTTCCAGAAATAAATGTATCGGTGAACGAACTCAATAGAAAGTCTATGAGCCCGATACATTTTTCCGGAAAAAGCCGAACAGACAGGAAGCGGCTGAGCGCTCACACGAGACCTTCAGCTGCTTCGTTCTAGCGATTGGTGGGGGTCTCAGAGCTCGGACAACATTTACTACACAGAAGTCCAATGGGAATAAAGACAAGCACAAATATGTAGGGGGTAAAAGGAAAGTTTTATTTATAGATAAGGGAAGGTTATATTTTATTATTAGGAGATTATTCTAGAAGTATTAAGACTACTATTATTATATACTGTGTATATGTATGTGTCATCTATTTATCTATTATACTAAACCTATCTAAAGGCCGTGTTGATCCAGAGGAAGGCGAAAACCCCCTGTGAGGAATGAGCCAATTGTCCTCATATTAGGGGGGAAAATTCCTTCCTGACCCCAAATATGGCGGTCGGCATAAATCCCAGGATCAAAGGCTGAAGTGTAACATGTGTAATATGGAGAAAGACTAGGGAAAAATTATTCATTTTTTTTTTATTTTTTTTTTATTATTAATTTTTTTTATTATTATTTTTAATGAACTACTGTATTTATTTATGTGTAAACTATAAATTGTATTAAATTAAGAATTATTTTTTTAAATTATTTTCTATATTTATATTATGTTACTTATGTGTGTTACTACTTATTAGTCTATCATCCTAAACCTATTTAAGGCCGTGTTGATCCAGAGGAAGGCGAAAACCCCCTTTGAGGAATGAGCCAATTGTCCTCATATTAAGGGGGGAAAATTCCTTCCTGACCCCAAATATGGCGATCAGAATAATCCCAGGATCAAAGGCTAAAGTCTAATCTAAATGTACTATGTGTCTATATGCGATGTCTATACTTATCATGTAGTGCGGTGTCTATACTTATCATGTAGTGTGGTGTCTATACTTATCATGTAGTGTGGTGTCTATACTTATCATGTAGTGTGGTGTCTATACTTATTATATAGTGGGGTGATGTGCATGATATGAGTGATGTGAGTGATGTGGGTGATGTGAGTGATGTGGGTGATGTGGGTGCATTACTTACCTGGCCTGTGCTGAGGTGAGATCAGGTATAATGGCCGCTCCGGCCCCAGGACTACAACATGCGGCTATTATTCCTGATCTCTCCAGATGGAAACTAAGCACAGGCCGCTCCTGGGGGGTGTAGAGGATCTTCAGGCTGGAGTGATGTCAGATGCCTGCCCGGGATTGGAGGATGGCAAGTCAAGGCTCTGGTGCAGCAGCAAGATGGCAGAGGTGTGGCATGAAGATGGTAAGGAGAGAGATGATGGTCTGGGCAGCCGAGGTGACATACAGCAGCAGAGACATGAGGCACGGGTCAGGAGGCATGAAGTTCTGGGCCCTTGTCCTGAGATCTTATCGGGTCCAGCTTGGTGACATGAAGCTGAACCCGGCCAAGGGGTGAAGGGCTTTGTTATTCTCTGGCCACTTCAGATGTTGGTTCTCCAGAACGGGCACAAATGGTGTAAATGGTGGCTGTGCCCTCCTCTCCTGCAGTTCCTCCCAGCCGATGGTGGAGAAGAATGGATGCGCTCTGATGTTCCCGCACACACCGAGGCGCCTCTTAGAATTTTTACGGACCAGTCTCTTGGTCAGATGTTTCACGTCAGGATTAAGCCAAGTTGGAAATTTAGGCTTCGCGGTGGTGATGGCTTTGATAGCCATTTGCCTGACGTGGCCGTTGTAAAATGGGGAGCGTCCGGCTGCCATCCTGGACACCACAATCCCCAGGCTCCACCAGTCAACTGCAGTGCCGTATTTTTTTCTAAGAAGCACCTCGGGGGCCATGTAATGCAACGTTCCCGACACTCCACGGATCTTATTGGAGGCGGTGACGCCATCTTGGGCCAATCCCAGGTCGATGATACGGACGTGGCCATCTGCATCCAACATTATATTCTCCGGCTTTAGATCTCTGCAAAGAAATAAGACGAGAGAATGACAAATCCGCCCAGTGATCCAGGAGACGGGGGATGGGTTATTGCACCACCAAGCAGAATAGGCATTCAGGAGTGTAGGAAAGCTGGGTGCATTGCTTCCAGCATGTAAAGGAGAATGAAAGAAGGGGGAAGTTGTGCTTACCGGTGGACGATGTTATGTCCATGGAGGAACTGGAGGCCACATATCATCTCTGCTGTGTAGAATCTGATGGGGAGAACAGAGCGGAGTCTCAATGTCATGAAATCTTCCTCTATCAATTCCCTAATATCATGTTATGATGGAGTGTGTGCGGTCTCTAGCAGAGAAGAGGCGCTGATTATGGCAGCCTGTATTCTGCATTATCTGACCTCCCCCCTCACCTTTTCTTCTTTCCACCCACCTCAGTCTCCTGATTATTTACTCGCCTTACGCTGCCGATGTTCAAGCAGCCGCACATCCTGATCAAAGCCTCCAGGCTGCCACCGGACAGATACTCCGTGATGAAAAATGCCCGCTCCTCAGACTGATGTGCGGCATAGAGGTGGCATAGGAACGGGCAGTGTCTGGCCGCTAGGAGTATCCGCCGCTCTCTCATAATTTCGTCCGCATTGTCCCGTTTGGTGATCATTTTTACGGCCATGTAGGTGTTTCGGCCGGGGACTGATGCCAGGACCACCTGAGGAAAACAAATGGAGATTCCTCATGAGAAGAAGAAGGAACAGGGGTGGACAGAGAGGTCGGTCAGTCGGGTAGTGCCCAGGACTCCACAGCAGAACAAAGCTGAGCTCCCAGCATAATGCAGTGTCTGCTGTTGGGTCCTGTATGGAGAGGTCTTCACGCCTTACCCACATTTGACATAATTATCTTAGTTGGTGGGGGGAGTATGGAGCAGGATGATACGCTATAATAGCGACCGTAGCATCTAAACAGTTAAATAGAGGTAAGCTCCCGCTGTCACCCCATCACCCCTACCCGCAACGCGATCACAGTGTGTAGATAGTTGTCATGGCAGGCCAGGGGGCCTAATGAAGACCCCAAGGTCTGCCAACTTGGTCCTCCTATTAAGCTTCATAGGAGGAGGCTAAAAGAACAAGCGATACATAAATATTGCAGTCTATTGTACAAGCAATCTTACCATCATATGTTCAAGTCCTCTAGTGGGATTTACAAAAAAAAATAAAAATCACTTTTCCCCTAATGTCAAAAATAAATAGGCAGAATTGATATTCATAAAAGGGTCAAATTTAAAAATCTAACAATATTTAATCCGTATGGTGAAAGCCGTAAAAAATAAATAAACTTTTTTCTATTTAGTTTTGTTTAGCTCCCCGAAAAATGGAATAAAAAGTTAAAAAGTGAGTAAAAGTTTTATGTAACCCAAAATAGTACCAATAAACAGTACAGCTCGCCCCACAAAAAACAAGTCCTCACACCGCCCCATCAACCGAAAATAAAAACAATTCTGGGTTTCAGAATATGGAGACACAACAAATAATTTTTTTTACAAATTGTTTTTATTGGATAAAAAGTATAAAAAATAAACCAATATAATTTTGGTATCCCCGTTATTGTGCTGACCCGCAGAATAAAGGTAACGTGTCATTTTTACCACTTAGTTAACACCATAAAAGCTAAATTCTTATACCAATGGAGGAACTGTTTTTTTTTGTTTTTTTTGCTATTTCACCTAAAAAAAACAGCCTTTTACAATGTTCCCAGTAAATGATATGGTACATTGAATGGAGCCATTAAAAACTACAACTCGTGCCCCCAAAAATCAAAATCTCTCATATGTCGACAGAAAAATACTAAAATGAAAAACTAAAGTAGTGGTTATTGGGGCAGGAATATGTCTGGATGTCCTATTAGGCATCCCATAGGAGAACACTACACCCATCATCCATCCAGCATAACATGGTGACAACAGAGAACAATTGATGGAGATAAAAGGTAAACTTTAGGTTTACCACCCTATAAAATGAAATATTTAGATATTATACTCACTTTGCCAAAGCTGCCCCTACCCAGGACCTGGTGGATGGTGAAGCGGCTGATGGTAAGCCTGGCATAGGGGCTGGATGTTCCAGGGTCTTGGCTGCTCCCAGGTCTTGGCTCCTCATCCTCCAATCCTCTGTCCTTGGCTCCTCTCCTCTTCTTCTTGAATCCGGTGACGCTGTCCTCCTCCCTCTTCCTCTTCTCCTCTTCTCTCTTCTCGCCGTCTTCTCCATGTCCATTGGACGCCATTTTCACAAATATCTTCCTACCTGTAGACTTCAGTCCTATCGCTGCCGTCGACAGTTGAAAGTAAACGGCAGTTGGTCGTGTGCAGGTCACATGATGTCAGAGGTCATGGAATCCTCAGGTGGCACCTGCCTGGCAGTAACCTGCTCTGCCATGTCTGATGTGGGCATCATGAGTGCCAGTCTAGTGTCCAGAGCAGTCTTACCCAACCAGGGTTTCTTATGGCCTGGTCAGGGGTCTGCAGAACACAGTAGCAATACATGTCACTCCACCAGTAGAGATAAACAACGGTTATTTGCTCAGGGTATTGGCAAAACCCTTTTCATCCACAATATAGAATCTGGGTTTATATTTAGGGGTCTGTATTTATTTAGGGGTCTGGTCTGGGGTCTGTATTTATTTAGGGGTCTGGTCTGGGGTCTGTATTCATTTAGGGGTCTGGTCTGGGGTCTGTATTTATTTAGGGGTCTGGTCTGGGGTCTGTATTCATTTAGGGGTCTAGTCTTGGGTCTGTATTTATTTAGGGGTCAAGACTGGGGTCTGTATTTATTTAGGGGTCCGGTCTGGGGTCTGCATTTATTTAGGGGTCTGGTCTGTGGTCTCCATTGATTTAGGGGTCTGGTCTGGGGTCTGCATTTATTTAGGGGTCTGGTCTGCGGGTCTGTATTTATTTAGGGGTCTAGTCTGGGGTCTGTATTTATTTAGGGGTCTGGAGTGGGGTCTGTATTTATTTAGGGGTCTGGAGTGGGGTCTGTATTTATTTAGGGGACTGGTCTGTGGTCTGCATTTATTTAGGTGTCTGGTCTGGGGTCTGTATTTATTTAGGGGTCTGGTCTGGGGTCTGTATTTATTTAGGGGTCTAGTCTGGGGTCTGCATTTATTTAGGGGTCTGGTCTGGGGTCTGCATTTATTTAGGAGTCTGGTCTGGGGTCTGTTTTTATTTAGGGGTCTGGTATGTGGTCTGTATTTATTTAGGGGTTCGGTTTTGGGTCTGCATTTATTTAGGGGTCTGGTCTGGGGTCTGAATTTATATAGGAGTCTGGTCTGGGGTCTGCATTTATTTAGGGGTCTGGTCTGGGGTCTGAATTTATATAGGAGTCTGGTCTGGGTCTGTAATTATTTAGGGGTCTGGTCTGTGGTCTGCATTGATTTAGGGGTCTGGTCTTGGGTCTGTATTCATTTAGGGGTCTGGTCTAGGGTCTGTATTTATTTAGGGGTCTGTATTTATTTAGGGGACTGGTCTGTGGTCTCCATTGATTTAGGGGTCTGGTCTGGGGTCTGTAATAATTTAGGGGTCTAGTCTTGTGTCTGTATTTATTTAGGGGTCCGGTCTGGGGTCTGCATTTATTTAGGGGTCTGGTCTGGGGTCTGTATTAATTTAGGGGTTTGGTCTGGGGTCTGAATTTATTTAGGAGTCTGGTCTGGGGTCTGTAATTATTTAGGGGACTGGTCTGTGGTCTCCATTGCTTTAGGGTTCTGGTCTGGGGTCTGTATTCATTTAGTGGTCTAGTCTTGGGTCTGTATTTATTTAGGGGTCTGGTCTGGGTCTGTATTTATTTAGGGGTCTGGTCTGGGTGTGCATTGATTTAGGGGTCTGGTCTGGGGTCTGCATTTATTTAGGAGTCTCGTCTGCGGTCTGTGTTTATTTATTGGTCTGGTCTGTGGTCTGCATTGATTTAGGGGTCTGCTCTGGGGTCTGTATTTATTTAGGGGTCTGGTTTGGGGTCTGTATTCATTTAGGGGTCTATTCTTGGGTCTGTATTTATTTAGGGGTCTAGTCTGGGGTCTGCATTAATTTAGGGGTCTGGTCTGGGGTTTGAATTTATCTAGGGGTCTGGTCTGGGGTCTGTAAATATTTAGTGGTCTGCTTTTTTTAGGGGTCTGCTCTAGGGTCTGTATTTATTTAGGGGTCTGGTCTGGGGTCTGTATTTATTTAGGGATCCAGTCTGGGGTCTGTATTTATTTAGGGGTCCAGTCTGGGGTCTGAATTTATTTAGTGGTCTGGTCTGTGGTCTGCATTGATTTGGGGGTCTGGGGTCTGTATTTATTTAGGGGTCTGGTCTGGGGTCTGTATTCATTTAGGGGTCTAGACTTGGGTCTGTATTTATTTAGGGGTCTGGTCTTGGGTCTGTATTTATTTAGTTGTCCGGTCTGGGGTCTGCATTTATTTAGGGGTCTAGTCTGGGGGTCTGTTTTTATTTAGGGGTCCGGTCTGGGATCTGCATTTATTTAGGGTTCTAGTCTGGGGTCTGCATCTAATTAAGGGTCTGCTCTAGGGTCTGTATTTATTTAGGGGTCTAGTCTTGGGTCTGTATTTATTTAGGGGTCCGGTCTGGGATCTGAATTTATTTAGTGGTCTGGTCTGTGGTCTGCATTGATTTGGGGGTCTGGGGTCTGTATTTATTTAGGGGTCTGATCTGGGGTCTGTATTCATTTAGGGGTCTAGACTTGGGTCTGTATTTATTTAGGGGTCTGGTCTTGGGTCTGTATTTATTTAGTTGTCCGGTCTGGGGTCTGCATTTATTTAGGGGTCTAGTCTGGGGTCTATTTATTTAGGGTCTTTTCTGGGGTCTGTATTTATTTAGGGGTCTGGGGTCTGTATTTATTTAGGGGTCCGGTCTGGGGTCTGCATTAACTTAGGGGTCTGGTCTGGGGTCTGTGTTTATTTAGGGGTCCGGTCTTGGTCTGTATTTATTTAGGGGTCCGGTCTGTGGTCTGTATTTATTTAGGGGTCTGGTCTGGGGTCTGTATTTATTTAGGGGTCTGGTCTGTGGTCTGTATTTATTTAGGGGTCTGTATTTATTTAGGGGTTTGGTCTGGGGTCTGTAATTATTCAGGGGTCCGGTCGGGGTCTGCATTAATTTGGGGGTCTGGTCTAGGGTCTGTATTTATTTAGGGGTCTAATTTTGGGTCTGTATTTATTTAGGGGTCCGGTCTGGGGTCTGTATTTATTTAGGGATCTGGTCTGTGGTCTGTATTGATTTAGGGGTCCGGTCTGGGGGGTCTGTATTTATTTAGGGGTCTAGTCTTGTGTCTGTATTTATTTAGGAGTCTGGTCTGTGGTCTGCATTTATTTAGGGCTCCGGTCTGGGGTCTGCAATAACTTAGGGGTCTGGTCTGTGGTCTGTATTTATTCAGGGGTCCGGTCTCTGGTCTGCATTTATTTAGGGGTCTAGTCTGGGGTCTGTATTTATTTAGGGGTCCAGTCTGGGGTCTATATTTATTTAGGGGTCCGGTCTGTAGTCTGATTTAATTTACGGGTCTGGTCTGGGGTCTGTAATTATTTCGGGGTCTGGTCTGTGATCTGCATTGATTTAGGGGTCTGGTCTGGGGCCTGTGTTCATTTATGGGTCTGGTCTAGGGTCTGTATTTATTTAGGGGTCTGTTCTAGGGTCTGTTTTTGTTTAGGGAGGTCTGGGGACTATAATAGTTTTGTAGGTTTATCTGTATTTACTCTGGGTCTGCTCTGGGTCCTGAATTTATTTAGGGGTCTAGTATTTGGTTTGAATTATTTTGTGTTGTTATAAAGGCTGGGGATGACTAGAGAAGTGAGGGGCTACTATTGCAGGTTCCCCTGTGCTTGGATTTTGTATAGACTTGGTAAACTGTTGTTTGGCCAGCTACAACTCCACTATGGCTGTGCGGCATAGTGGGTCCACATACCCACAGATCGTAACATGTTCTAACACAGTCTTATACTGTCAGCGATGATTGGAAACTGTCAGTATGTATGGACACAGACCTTTAACAATGGGAATGGTAACACCTAGTTACCACAGAAAGGTGGTGTCCACTATAGACACGGCGTAAGAGGGTGTCGGTGGGAATGTTTGAGTATCAACTCAGGGCCTATTAGTGTATACCGAAGAAGGTGCTGTTAGTGGGGAAAGAGGTGCTGTAGTGGGGATTTAGTGCTGCATGAGGAAAGAGGGGAAATTGTGGAGCTGCAGGAGGGGTGGGGGGATGTGGTGCTGCAGGAGGGGAGAGCAGGAAGATTTGGTATTGTGAAGAGGAGGATGTGGTGTTGCAGGAGGGGAGAGGGGGAGGATGTAATGCTACAGGCAGTGGCGTAACTGTCTACAGGGGGGGCTGTATAGCACTGTCTACAGGGGGGGCTGTATAGCACTGTCTACAGGGGGGTGGCTGTATAGCACTGTCTACAGGGGGGGCTGTATAGCACTGTCTACAGGGGGGGCAGTATAGCACTGTCTACAGGGGGGGCTGTATAGCACTGTCTACAGGGGGGAGCTGTATAGCACTGTCTACAGGGGGGCTGTATAGCACTGTCTACAGTGGGGGGGCTGTATAGCACTGTCTACAGGGGGGGCTGTATAGCACTGTCTACAGAGGGGGCTGTATAGCACTGTCTACAGGGGGGGGCTGTATAGCACTGTCTACAGGGGGGGGCTGTATAGCACTGTCTACAGGGGGGGGCTGTATAGCACTGTCTACAGGGGGGGCTGTATAGCACTGTCTACAGGGGGGGCTGTATAGCACTGTCTACAGGGGGGCTGTATAGCACTGTCTACAGGGGGGCTTTATAGCACTGTCTACAGGGGGGCTGTATAGCACTGTCTACAGGGGGGAGCTGTATAGCACTGTCTACAGGGGGGCTGTATAGCACTGTCTACGGGGGGCTGTATAGCACTGTCTACAGGGGGGCTGTATAGCACTGTCTACAGTGGGAGGGCTGTATAGCACTGTCTACAGGGGGGCTGTATAGCACGGTCTACAGAGGGGGCTGTATAGCACGGTCTACAGGGGGGGCTGTATAGCACTGTCTACAGGGGGGGCTGTATAGCACTGTCTACAGGGGGGCTGTATAGCACTGTCTACAGGGGGGCGTTATAGCACTGTCTACAGGGGGGGCTGTATAGCACTGTCTACAGGGGGGGCTGTATAGCACTGTCTACAGGGGGGGCTGTATAGCACTGTCTACAGGGGGGGCTGTATAGCACTGTCTACAGGGGGGCTGTATAGCACTGTCTACAGGGGGGCTTTATAGCACTGTCTACAGGGGGGCTGTATAGCACTGTCTACAGGGGGGCTGTATAGCACTGTCTACAGGGGGAGCTGTATAGCACTGTCTACAGGGGGGGCTGTATAGCACTGTCTACAGGGGGGATGTATAGCACTGTCTACAGGGGGGGCTGTATAGCACTGTCTACAGGGGGGGCTGTATAGCACTGTCTACAGGGGGGGCTGTATAGCACTGTCTAAAGCAGGGGGGGGCTGTATAGCACTGTCTACAGGGGGAGCTGTATAGCACCCTCTACAGGGAGGCTGTATGGCACTGTCTACAGGGGGGGCTGTATGGCACTGTCTACAGGGGGGGCTGTATGGCACTGTCTACAGGGGGGGCTGTATAGCACTGTCTACAGGGGGGCTGTATAGCACTGTCTATAGGGGGGCTGTATAGCACTGTCTACAGGGGGGGCTGTATAGCACTGTCTACAGGGGGGGCTGTATAGCACTGTCTACAGGGGGGGCTGTATAGCACTGTCTACAGGGGGGGCTGTATAGCACTGTCTACAGGGGGGGCTGTATAGCACTGTCTACAGGGGGGGCTGTATAGCACTGTCTACAGGGGGGGCTGTATAGCACTGTCTACAGGGGGGGCTGTATAGCACTGTCTACAGGGGGGCTGTATAGCACTGTCTACAGGGGGGGCTGTATAGCACTGTCTACAGGGGGCTGTATAGCACTGTCTACAGGGGGGCTGTATAGCACTGTCTACAGGGGGGGCTGTATAGCACTGTCTACAGGGGGGGCTGTATAGCACTGTCTACAGGGGGGCTGTATAGCACTGTCTACAGGGGGAGCTGTATAGCACTGTCTACAGGGGGAGCTGTATAGCACTGTCTACAGGGGGAGCTGTATAGCACTGTCTACAGGGGGGGCTGTATAGCACTGTCTACGGGGGGGGGGGGGCTGTATAGCACTGTCTACAGGGGGGCTGTATAGCACTGTCTACAGGGGGGGGCTGTATAGCACTGTCTACAGGGGGGGCTGTATAGCACTGTCTACAGGGGGGGCTGTATAGCACTGTCTAAAGGAGGGGGGGCTGTATAGCACTGTCTACAGGGGGGGCTGTATAGCACTGTCTACAGGGGGGCTGTATAGCACTGTCTACAGGGGGGGCTGTATGGCACTGTCTACAGGGGGGCTGTATAGCACTGTCTACAGGGGGGCTGTATAGCACTGTCTACAGGGGGGCTGTATAGCACTGTCTACAGGGGGGCTGTATAGCACTGTCTACAGGGGGGCTGTATAGCACTGTCTACAGGGGGGGCTGTATAGCACTGTCTACAGGGGGGGCTGTATAGCACTGTCTACAGGGGGGCTGTATAGCACTGTCTACAGGGGGGGGCTGTATAGCACTGTCTACAGGGGGGGCTGTATAGCACTGTCTACAGGGGGGGCTGTATAGCACTGTCTACAGGGGGGGCTGTATAGCACTGTCTACAGGGGGAGCTGTATAGCACTGTCTACAGGGGGAGCTGTATAGCACTGTCTACAGGGGGAGCTGTATAGCACTGTCTACAGGGGGGGCTGTATAGCACTGTCTACATGGGGGCTGTATAGCACTGTCTACAGGGGGGCTGTATAGCACTGTCTACAGGGGGGCTGTATAGCACTGTCTACAGGGGGGGGCTGTATTGCACTGTCTACAGGGGGGGCTGTATTGCACTGTCTACAGGGGGGGCTGTATAGCACTGTCTACAGGGGGGCTGTATAGCACTGTCTAAAGGAGGGGGGGCTGTATAGCACTGTCTACAGGGGGGGCTGTATAGCACTGTCTACAGGGGGGCTGTATGGCACTGTCTACAGGGGGGGCTGTATGGCACTGTCTACAGGGGGGGCTGTATGGCACTGTCTACAGGGGGGGCTGTATGGCACTGTCTACAGGGGGGGCTGTATAGCACTGTCTACAGGGGGGCTGTATAGCACTGTCTACAGGGGGGCTGTATAGCACTGTCTATAGGGGGGCTGTATAGCACTGTCTACAGGGGGGGCTGTATATCACTGTCTACAGGGGGGGTTGTATAGCACTGTCTAAAGGAGGGGGCTGTATGACACTATTTACAGGGGGCCACTATCTACAAGGCCAGGCTGTGTGTGGCACCCAGGGGAGGGAAGCCCAGACAAAAGTTTGCTATGGGGCCCAGTGTTTCCTAGTTACGCCCCTGGATGTACTGGGGGGGGGGGGGCAGAGCAACTGTATCAAAACAGATGATTGCTACTACAGCCACCCAGCATGCAGGGCGCCCATGAGCTGCGATCAGCTGTTTTGATAGGGCTGCTCTTTGGCGCCCCCCTTCCTCTCAGGATTTTCCATTCCTATGGAACCTCCACCCCCTCCCTCTCGCGGCACCTCTTCCCCCACCACTTGCGGCTGCCCACCTCGCGGCACCGCCGCCACCCCTCCCACCGCTAACTTCTCCCTCTCCTGGCAGGCTGTCATGGAGGGAAAACAGTAAGTGAAAACACACACAAATTTTTTTTTTCTTAAATAAATATATTTCTTTTTATCTATGTATTATCTAAGGGTATAGTGATCATTTTGACGCCGCAGGTTTTTTGCAGAAATTATTGGAAGTAGGCCGTGAAAATGAAAATCTACATGTTTGCAAAGAAAATGTAGGTTTAGCTCATTTGTTTTCATTCCCACAAGGACTAAAGGAGAAAAAGCACCCCAACATTTGTAGAGCAGTTCCTCCCGAGTAAAACAATACCCCACGTGTGGTTATAAATGGCTGTTTGGACACACGGCAGGGCTCGGAAGGGAAAGAGCGCTATTTGGAGTTCAAATGTAGCAGGAATGGTTTGCGGAGGCCATGTCACATTTGCAAAGCCCCTGAGGGGACAAAACAGTGGAAACCCCCAAAAGTGACTCCATTTGGGAAACTACACCCCTCAAGGAATTTATCTAGGGGTATAGTGAGCATTTAAAAAATGTGTCAATTAAAAATCCATGGATGTGTGATAAACTTTGAAGCACTCCTTTATGCACAGGCCAGATATGTCGGGGCAGGTTTCACAATGATAAGTTGTGTCTCGTCTTCTCCCCCTTTTGTAACACACTTTACACCTTTTTTGGCTCCTTCCCTTTTTACCAGTGGAGGGGATTTCGCCAGGAAAGTGTTGTCCTGGTACAATACGAGGACCATCGCTTCGAGAAGTACTGGGGCCCTCCCCTTCCTGGTCCCCAAATACAAGGGCCTTGATAAGCACCTCTTGAAAAGTAAGGAATGTCCCTGTGCGGCCTGCACATCGGTATAGCATGTAAGCGTTATACAATGCCATCTGTGCCATGTGCACGGACAGCTTTTTGTACCACACCTTTGTTTTACGCATGGCACTGTACGGCTTCAGTACTTGATCAGAGAGATCACCCCCTCCCATGTACTTATTGTAGCCGAGGATGCAGTCTGGCTTGGGGGTCATTGTGGTGGTACCTCGGACAGGGACAGGGGTGCTGCTGCTACCGTGCATTGTGGTCAACATAAGGACGTCCCTCTTGTCCTTATACTTGACCAGTAACATGTTCTCGCTATTTAGTGATCTGCTTTCTCCCTTTCTTATTGGTTGCCCAATCAGATTTTTAGAGAGGCCTCTCTGGTTTTTGCGCACGGTGCCGCATGCTGCAGGACTTCTGCTGGAGAGGCAGTTAAATAGTGGGACGCTGGTATAGAAGTTATCCACGTAAAGGGGGTAACCCTGGTTCAGCAGTGGGTGCATAAAGTCCCACACTATTTTCCCACTAACTCCCAGGACAGGGGGGGATTCTGAGGGTTCTATCCTGGTGTCCTTCCCTTCATAAACCCTAAACCTGTAGGTGCACCCTGAGCTGCTCTCGCACAACGTGTACATTTTAATTCCGTACCTCGCCCTCTTGCTTGGCAGGTATTAAAATGTACAAGGGACTCGTCTATTGCTATGTTCTTTTCGGGGGTGTACACTTCTTGAAATGTGGTGCAGAAATGATCAATCATTGACCTGATTTTGAATAGGCGGTCGTATGTGGGGTCATCACGGGGCGGGCACTGTGCATTATCACTATAAGGGTATGTTCACACGGCAGCGTCCGTAACGGCTGAAATTATGGGGATGTTTTCAGGAGAAAACATCCCCGTAATTTCAGCCGTACCGACATGTGCAGGCGCTTGAACGCCGCGTCCTTTACGGACGTAATTGGCGCTGCTTTTCATTGGAGTCAATGAATAACGGCTCCAATTACACCCAAGAAGTGACAGGTCACTTCTTAGACGCGGGCGTCTATTTACGCGCCGTCTTTTGACAGTGGCGCGTAAATATACGCCTCGTGTGAACAGACAAACGTCAGCCCATTGCTTTCAATGGGCAGATGTTTGTCAACGCAATCGAGGCGCATTTTACGGACGTAATTCTGGGCAAAAACGCCCGAATTACGTCCGTAATTAGTGTGTGTGAACATACCCTTATACAAAAATTTCAGAATAATTTCAAAACGTGTCCGGGTCATTGCCATGCGGTAAAATGGGGTGCTGTATAAAACGTCCGTACTCCAGTATTGCCTAATCCATGGCTTTTTTACTAGGCCAATATGTAGGACAAGGCCCCCAAATTTCATCATCTCCGCTGCCTCTATGGGGGTCCACCTAACAAATGATGACGTGGGGTTTTGGGCTAGTACGAGACACACTGTAATAGCAAAAAGAGAACAGCAGATGGCGCTGGTACGAAGCACACACTGTAGTAGCCTCAAGAGAACAGCAGATGGCGCTTGGTACGAGACACACTGTAATAGCAGAAAGAGAACACCAGATGACGCTGGCACAAGAGTCGAGACACCTGTAATAGCTGCACGAGAACAGAAGGTGGCGCTGGTACAAGGCACACACTGCATTGATTTTTTTAGGGACACACAACATTGGAAACAGCCAGGTGAAAAGTAGCAGAACCGCGTATGACCGCACAGCACTCACCCAACTGATAGCCTGACGGTCTATGTAGTTTTTTGTGTTATTTTCTTTGGGTGTTTATACACAGTCTTAGGGTATGACCACACAATCTATTTTCGGCCGTTTTTCAGGCCGTAAACGCCTGAAAAATCAGAAGCAGAACAACTCCAAACATCTGCCCATTGATTTCAATGGGAAATCGGCGTTCTGTTCCGACGGAGAGTTTTTCACTGCGTTTTTTTACGCATAAAAAAAACGGCAGCGAAAAAGAAGTGCAGGACACTCCTTGGGACGTTTTTGGAGCCGTTTTCCATAGGCTATGTTCACACAGAGTTTTTGCAGGCGGAAAATCTCCCTCAAAATTCAGTTTGGAAGTTTGAGGCAGATTTTCCTCTCCCCGCACGCCGATTTTCGCTGCGTTTTTTGCCTGCGGTCATTGAGTGCTACGGGCATAAAACGCCGCCAGATACGCTTTCTCTGCCTCCCATTGATGTCAATGGGAGGTCAGAGGCGTAAACGCCCGAAGATAGGGCATGTCCCTTCTTTCTCCCGTGAGACGGTTTTACCGATCGCGGGAAAAAGACGCCTCCGCCTCCCATTGAAATCAATGGGAGGCATTTTCGGCCCGTTTTTGTGTGAACATAGCCATAGACTATTGAAAAAAGCTGAAAAAACGTCCGTAAAAAAAGCTGCGACAATCACGAGTGGCACAAAAAACATCTGAAAATCAAGAGCTGTTTTCTCTTGAAAACAGCTCCGTATTTTGAGAAGTTTTTGACTCTGCGTGTGAACATACTCTAACACTAGCCAGTGTTTCCTGCAGCTTTAGGGTATGTGCACACGATAACTGGCTTTTAGGTCTGAAATTACAGACTGTTTTCAGGAGAAAACAGCTGCCTCGTTTCAGACGTAAATGCTCCTCCTCGCATTTTGCGAGGCTTCTCTGACAGCCGTAATCTTGAGCTGCTCATTGACTTCAATGAAGAACGGCTCAAATTACGTTGCAAAGAAGTGTCCTGCATATAATGTATAGAAGTGTCCCGTACATAATGTATATAAGTGTCCCGCATATAATGTATATAAGTGCCCCGCATATAATGTATATAAGTGTCCCGCATATAATGTATATAAGTGTCCCGCATATAATGTATATAAGTGTCCCGCATATAATGTATATAAGTGTCCCGCATATAATGTATATAAGTGTCCCGCATATAATGTATATAAGTGTCCCGCATATAATGTATATAAGTGTCCCGCATATAATGTATATAAGTGTCCCGCATATAATGTATATAAGTGTCCCGCATATAATGTATATAAGTGTCCCGCATATAATGTATATAAGTGTCCCGCATATAATGTATATAAGTGTCCCGCATATAATGTATATAAGTGTCCCGCATATAATGTATATAAGTGTCCCGCATATAATGTATATAAGTTTCCTGCATATAATGTATATAAGTGTCCCGCGTATAATGTATATAAGGGTCCCGCATATAATGTATATAAGTGTCCCGCATGTAATGTATTCAAGTGTCCCGCATGTAATGTATAGAAGTGTCCCGCATATAATGTATAGAAGTGTCCCGCATATAATGTATATAAGTGTCCCGCATATAATGTATATAAGTGTCCCGCATATAATGTATATAAGTGTCCCGCATGTAATGTATATAAGTGTCCCGCATGTAATGTATATAAGTGTTCCGTATATAATGTATATAAGTGTCCCGCATATAATGTATATAAGTGTCCCGCATATAATGTATATAAGTATCCCGCATATAATGTATATAAGTGTCCCGCGTATAATGTATATAAGTGTCCCGCGTATAATGTATATAAGTGTCCCGCGTATAATGTATATAAGTGTCCCGCGTATAATGTATATAAGTGTCCCGCGTATAATGTATATAAGTGTCCCGCGTATAATGTATATAAGTGTCCCGCGTATAATGTATATGTGTCCCGCATATAATGTATATAAGTATCCCGCACATAATGTATATAAGTGTCCCGCATATAATGTATACAAGTGTCCCGCATGTAATGTATATAAGTGTCCCGCATATAATGTATATAAGTGTCCCGCATATAATGTATTCAAGTGTCCCGCATGTAATGTATAGAAGTGTCCCGCATATAATGTATATGTGTCCCGCATATAATGTATATAAGTGTCCTGCATATAATGTATATAAGTGTCCCGCATGTAATGTATATAAGTGTCCCGCATGTAATGTATATAAGTGTTCTGTATATAATGTATATAAGTGTCCCGCATATAATGTATATAAGTGTCCCGCATATAATGTATATAAGTGTCCCGCATATAATGTATAAATGTATACAAGTGTCCCGCATGTAATGTATAGAAGTGTCCCGCATATAATGTATATAAGTGTCCCGCATATAATGTATATAAGTGTCCCGCATATAATGTATATAAGTGTCCCGCATATAATGTATATAAGTGTCCCGCATATAATGTATACAAGTGTCCCGCATGTAATGTATATAAGTGTCCCGCATATAATGTATATAAGTGTCCCGCATATAATGTATATAAGTGTCCCGCATGTAATGTATATAAGTGTTCTGTATATAATGTATATAAGTGTCCCGCATATAATGTATATAAGTGTCCCGCATATAATGTATATAAGTGTCCCGCATATAATGTATAAATGTATACAAGTGTCCCGCATGTAATGTATATAAGTGTCCCGCATATAATGTATATAAGTGTCCCGCATATAATGTATATAAGTGTCCCGCATGTAATGTATATAAGTGTCCCGCATGTAATGTATATAAGTGTCCCGCATATAATGTATATAAGTGTCCTGCGTATAATGTATATAAGTGTCCGGCGTATAATGTATATGTGTCCCGTACATAATGTATATAAGTGTCCCGCACGTAATGTATATAAGTGTCCCGCACGTAATGTATATAAGTGTCCCGCATGTAATATATAGAAGTGTCCCGCATATAATGTATATAAGTGTTCTGTATATAAGTGTCCCGCGTATAATGTATATAAGTGTCCCGCACGTAATGTATAGAAGTGTCCCGCATATAATTTATATAAGTGTCCCGCATATAATGTATATAAGTGCCCCGCATATAATGTATATAAGTGCCCCGCATATAATGTATATAAGTGTCCCGCATATAATGTATATAAGTGTCCCGCCTATAATGTATATAAGTGTCCCGCCTATAATGTATATAAGTGTCCTGCCTATAATGTATATAAGTGTCCCGCATATAATGTATATAAGCGTCCCGCATATAATGTATATAAGCGTCCGGCATATAATGTATAGAAGCGTCCCGCATATAATGTATACAAGTGCCCTGCATATAATGTATATAAGTGTCCCGCATATAATGTATATAAGTGTCCTGCATATAATGTATATAAGTGTCCCGCATATAATGTATATAAGTGTCCCGCATATAATGTATAGAAGTGTCCCGCATATAATGTATATAAGTGTCCCACATATAATGTATATAAGTGTCCCGCATATAATGTATATAAGTGTCCTGCATATAATGTATATAAGTGTCCTGCATATAATGTATAGAAGTGTCCCGCATATAATGTATAGAAGTGTCCCGCATATAATGTATAGAAGTGTCCCGCATATAATGTATATAAGTGTCCCGCATATAATGTATATAAGTGTCCTGCATATAATGTATAGAAGTGTCCTGCATATAATGTATATAAGTGTCCCGCATATAATGTATACAAGTGTCCCGCATATAATGTATACAAGTGTCCTGCATATAATGTATATAAGTGTCCTGCGTATAATGTATATAAGTGTCCGGCGGATAATGTATATGTGTCCCGTACATAATGTATATAAGTGTCCCGCACATAATGTATATAAGTGTCCCGCATATAATGTATATAAGTGTCCCGCATATAATGTATAGAAGTGTCCCGCATATAATGTATAGAAGTGTCCCGCATATAATGTATAGAAGTGTCCCGCATATAATGTATATAAGTGTCCCGCATATAATGTATACAAGTGCCCTGCATATAATGTATATAAGTGTCCCGCATATAATGTATATAAGTGTCCCGCATATAATGTATATAAGTGTCCCGCATATAATGTATATAAGTGTCCCGCATATAATGTATATAAGCGTCCCGCATATAATGTATAGAAGCGTCCCGCATATAATGTATAGAAGCGTCCCGCATATAATGTAAATAAGTGTCCCGCATATAATGTATATAAGTGTCCCGCATATAATGTATATAAGTGTCCCGCATATAATGTATATAAGTGTCCCGCATATAATGTATATAAGTGTCCTGCATATAATGTATATAAGTGTCCTGCATATAATGTATACAAGTGTCCTGCATATAATGTATATAAGTGTCCTGCGTATAATGTATATAAGTGTCCGGCGGATAATGTATATGTGTCCCGTACATAATGTATATAAGTGTCCCGCACATAATGTATATAAGTGTCCCGCACGTAATGTATATAAGTGTCCCGCATATAATGTTTATAAGTGTCCCGCATATAATGTATATAAGTGTCCCGCATATAATGTATAGAAGTGTCCCGCATATAATGTATAGAAGTGTCCCGCATATAATGTATATAAGTGTCCCGCATATAATGTATATAAGTGTCCCGCATATAATGTATAGAAGTGTCCCGCATATAATGTATAGAAGTGTCCCGCATATAATGTATATAAGTGTCCCGCATATAATGTATACAAGTGCCCTGCATATAATGTATATAAGTGTCCCGCATATAATGTATATAAGTGTCCCGCATATAATGTATATAAGTGTCCCGCATATAATGTATATAAGTGTCCTGCATATAATGTATATAAGTGTCCTGCATATAATGTATACAAGTGTCCTGCATATAATGTATATAAGTGTCCTGCGTATAATGTATATAAGTGTCCGGCGGATAATGTATATGTGTCCCGTACATAATGTATATAAGTGTCCCGCACATAATGTATATAAGTGTCCCGCACGTAATGTATATAAGTGTCCCGCATATAATGTTTATAAGTGTCCCGCATATAATGTATATAAGTGTCCCGCATATAATGTATAGAAGTGTCCCGCATATAATGTATAGAAGTGTCCCGCATATAATGTATATAAGTGTCCCGCATATAATGTATATAAGTGTCCCGCATATAATGTATAGAAGTGTCCCGCATATAATGTATAGAAGTGTCCCGCATATAATGTATAGAAGTGTCCCGCATATAATGTATATAAGTGTCCCGCATATAATGTATACAAGTGCCCTGCATATAATGTATATAAGTGTCCCGCATATAATGTATATAAGTGTCCCGCATATAATGTATATAAGTGTCCCACATATAATGTATATAAGTGTCCCGCATATAATGTATAGAAGTGTCCCGCATACAATGTATAGAAGTGTCCCGCATATAATGTATATAAGTGTCCCGCATATAATGTATATAAGTGTCCCGCATATAATGTATAGAAGTGTCCCGCATACAATGTATAGAAGTGTCCCGCATATAATGTATAGAAGTGTCCTGCATATAATGTATATAAGTGTCCCGCATATAATGTATATAAGTGTCCCGCATATAATGTATATAAGTGTCCCGCATATAATGTATAGAAGTGTCCCGCATATAATGTATATAAGTGTCCCGCCTATAATGTATATAAGTGTCCCGCCTATAATGTATATAAGTGTCCCGCATATAATGTATATAAGTGTCCCGCATATAATGTATATAAGTGTCCCGCCTATAATGTATATAAGTGTCCCGCCTATAATGTATATAAGTGTCCCGCCTATAATGTATATAAGTGTCCCGCCTATAATGTATATAAGTGTCCCGCCTATAATGTATATAAGTGTCCCGCATATAATGTATATAAGTGTCCCGCATATAATGTATATAAGTGTCCTGCACTTCTTTTGACGAGGCTGTATTTTTATTCGTCGTCGTTTGACAGCTGTCAAACGACGACGCGTAAATGACAGGTTGTCTGCACAGTACGTCGGCAAACCCATTCAAATGAATGGGCATATGTTTGCCGACGTATTGGAGCCGTATTTTCAGACGTAAAACGAGGCATAATACGCCTCGTTTACGTCTGAAAATAGGTCGTGTGAACCCAGCCTAACATGAACAAATGCAGGTAAAAGAAACACAGCAAAAACGCTGTGTGGAATCCCAGTTTGAATAAATCTCCTTCAATGTAACGGCAACAAATTAACAGCAGATGGCGCTAAATCACACACTAAACTGCTAGTGGTGTCAGTACAAGACATTTGTAATAATCCAATGGGAACAGAAGATGGCGCTGTTGTTGGGCACATTTGAGATTCCAGTGTCAGGGTATGTTCACACGCACTAATTACGGACGTAATTCGGGCGTTTTTGCCCCGAATTACGTCCGAAAATAGCGCCTCAATAGCGTTGACAAACATCTGTCCATTGAAAGCAATGGGCAGACGTTTGTCTGTTCACACGAGGCGTAAATAGACGCCCGCGTCAAAGAAGTGACCTGTCACTTCTTTGGGCGTAATTGGAGCCGTTATTCATTGACTCCAATGAATAGCAGCGCCAATTACGTCCGTAATGGACGCGGCGTTCAAACGCCTGCACATGCCGTTACGGCTGAAATTACGGGGATGTTTTCAGGCGGAAACATCCCCGTAATTTCAGCTGTTACGGACGCCCTCGTGTGAACATACCTTCAGACGAACGTATAATACGTCCGTGCAACGCGCATGATTTTCACGCGCCTCGCACGGACCTATGTTAGTCTATGGGGCCGTTCAGACTGTCCGTGATTTTCACGCAGCGTGTGTCCGCTGCGTGAAACGCACAAAATGTCCTTAATTTGCCTGGTTTTTGCGCTGCACGCACCCATTGAAGTCAATGGGTGCGTGAAAACCTCGCACGGCCCACGGACGCACTTCTGTATGCCACGCGTGATGCGAGTTACAGCAGTCAAAACTATGAATGAAAACAGAAAAGCACCATGTGCTTTTCGGTTCACAAACATAAAACCAGAGTGCCATATGCTGCTGACACACAGAGCTTTTATGGACCTTTTGTGCGCGCAAAACGCACACGCTCGTGTGTATCCGGCCTTATTACTTCGGATATAGGCTGTAATAACATCATTCCAACAGCAGGAGGCACTAGTGCAGTGTATACATTGTAAATACATCATGTGAACAGCAGGGGGCAGCAGTGCAGTGATTTCCATACAGTCCTGTAAATGCACAGTTGGGGTTCTTAGTGGTCCTGACACCAGCGGGGATGATGAGGGATCTTACAGTCCAGTTATAGGGTAACGTGATTGTCAGACCTGAAGAAACAGTCAGTGACGACCCCCTGGACTCTACTCCGCAGCAATAAAGGACTGTACTGCGCTGCGGAACATGTTGGTGCCATATAAGCAGCTGGAAATACCAGCCTGTGCCTGATGGAGGCGACGTCTCTGCTCCGACATTATCCTAGAGAATCACGACGTCGCAGCCGATAATGTGCCGGAGATTATCCATCCTCATGCCCATGTTTCCATATGTTGTATACGCCGTGTGCCCACACTATGCCCGGTGTCAGGGCACCCGCTGCGGTTCTCCACTGGGGGCGCTGTTTGCGGAGTCTCCGCTGCTCGAGGTCCGCACTTCTGGCTTTGCCGCGTCCATGAGCCCTAAATATAAACCTGTAGGAAACTCAATGAGTAAAGTGGGGGCAAGGAGGTGATAAGCCGTGGTCAGGGGCACAGTTTTGGAGATTAATGATGTTATCCCCCCACATATGACATGGCTCGTGGATATGATGACACGTGAGCCTGTGTCTTGGAGCCCCTCCCCCGCAGTGAGGTCGGATTAGGCGCCTTGGGTGTAGAGCGGAACACACGTTGCGGTATATGAAGATTCATGCGGCGTTCACAGCGGTTCCGTCACACCGGATCGGACTGTGTTCAGGACTTGTAGGGGACCGCTCGGCCCACAATGCAGTTCTGCACCATATTAATAGACAAGGAGAAGTAGGAGGAATCCTCCCGCTCACCCGCGTTGTGTTGATGCTCAGACTGCGCCCGGATCTCCGTGCCGGCTCACGACAAAAATATCACGGAAAAAGAGAAGAACGTTGATCCAGCGCTCGTCATCTCCAAAAGGAAACCGCCTTCCAATTTTATTTGCAAACAAGTTTAAAATCTCAGGACGCAAAAAGCGGCGGTCAGTGATAATCCGCCGACGCGTTTCAGACAGGGCTGGTGTCCTTAATCATGGCACGTAGTCGATACTAACGGCGCCTCGCTGGGTTTATATCCGGTCACCGCGGCACGAGCGGAATCCAACTCCGTAATCCAAACACACAACGTACGTGAAGCAGAAAGGCGGACCCGCAACGACTGTAACGAGGCCGAAGAGGCAAATTCTTCATTTCTGCCGTAGACTCTGCCGCCATCTGTTACTTTCTCGGGCCGGATATAAACACCGGGAGTCGTCAATGTACATTATAATATTCAGAAAGAAGAAAAAAAGGGAATTATTTTATCATTAGGCAAAAAAATTATTATCAGATAAACGGCGGCGGATGAAAGTCCTTGTGTTTTTACGGTTCCGTGCGTCCGTTCCGTCAATAGCAGCGCATGTCCTACTCCTGCCCGTTCTCCGTCTCGACCATTGAAGCCTATGGGTCCAACAGCGGACGGCACACGGAAGGCATCCGAGTGCCGTCTGTTTTTCACGGATCCGTTGCCAAGCAACAACAGGGCGCGCCAAAGTTCCCAGCATTAAACATACAAGATGGATTTAACAGACTGTTTAAAATGGAACAGCAGATGCGGAGCGACAACGGAAACCGCACGGACGTCACAACGGACCCGTTTTAAACCGGTGAAGGATGTGTGAATTCCGGCCTAGTGCCCCCGAGATCCTCTGTGCTGCTGCTACATATAAGGGGGCACTGCTACACGGCGGGGACAATGATAGATGTGATTCTGTTTCACTATCTGGCCTGAGCGCAGCAGCGGGGAGCAGCCACAAGGGGGCACCAGTGTGTAGATATTACACGGCCCTCCAGTAAGGGCTCTATTTGGGGGGTGTGGCCAGGATAAGGGGTGGGTCTTACACGGACACACGGATCCGTTTTAAACCGGTGAAGGACGTGAGAATGCGGCCTAGTGCCCCCGACATCCTCTGTGCTGCTGCTACATATAAGGGGGCACTGCTACACAGCGGGGACAATGATAGATGTGATTCTGTTTCACTATCTGGCCTGAGCGCAGCAGCGGGGAGCAGCCACAAGGGGGCACCAGTGTGTAGATATTACACGGCCCTCCAGTAAGGGCTCTACTATTTGGGGTGTGTGGCCAGGATAAGGGGTGGGGCTTACATGTATTTATTTTTACTAGTGAAAGCAACGCTCAAGGTGTCAGTGACCCCATAACCCCCATCATCCACACCCTACCGTCTATAATATGGGACTGCCAGATCTAGGACTCAGAGGATGATGGGAGTTTGAATACCAGGGCTGAGGATGTTAAATCAGAGCCACTCTTTTGATGACCGTCATGAGGATGATGGGGGTAGTAGTGATGATAAAACGTTCACATTTCTGGCAGTAAAGACACAAGTTTATGTTTTTTTGTAGAAAACGATGATTTGCTTTTTATTTGGCAAAAACAAAAAAAACACTTCATATAAAACGACCAAAAAACGTACAAGTAGAAAATAGTAGTCATCATCCGCTACAGAATGAAATGTTCCTACAGAGATGAAGAGAAGGAATTCATTATAGACCTGCAGCCGAGATCCAACTCTAGAGCGCCCCCCGGGGGCTCCTACAGGAGATGACACCGATGCCTCATATGAAGGGTTTAATCTACAGAGATCGTCTAGTAATGTCTTAGCTTTCACTTGAGCTACATCATCTATTATACTCCAGTCCCAACCAAAGCTTCATTCACAAATCTCATACTCCACTCACATCCAGAGCTGCACCCAATACTCCATCAGTTTCATCCACGCAGAAAGAAAAGCTGAACTGGGGGCCACACTCTAGAGCAATGCATTGTGGGTGAGATTGTTTTGTACGTCTGATTACTGCGCAGGGGGCATCATTGAGATTCGAGTTCAGAATTGTAAATGCAGCTCTGGGTATGACTGGAGTATAGAATGTGCAAAGTTACTGGAAACTACTTCTAGATTTAAGCCGTAAAACTAACGTGGAGCCCTGAAAATCACGGATGTGACGGATCCCGGCCCCTCATAAACGACCCTGACTAAAGACTAAAAAAGAAAACACTGGGGGTGACTCAATATGGAAGTAACGGAGACCAGCGGCGCCCCTCGCTGACGTCTACGCCTTGACGCAGTTCTTTATCAGGTGCTTGGCGAAGCTTCTGTACGTGTAGCATTTCTGGCAGTCGGGACAGTATCTCATTTTCTCGTGTTTGGCTAGTGACACCCGGGTGTCGCACATTTTCTTGCACTTCCTGCACTGGTGGGGGGTGACCCCCGTGTGCTTCCGCTCATGAATGACCAGGCTGCACTTGTGACCGAACTCCTGGCCGCACTCGTCGCAGACGTAGGGTCTCTCCCCGGAGTGCGCCCTCATGTGGATGACGAACTGAGACTTGTAGTTGTACTGAATGCCGCAGATGTCGCAGCAGTAGCGCAGTTTGTTGTGTTTCTTTGAAATGTGCTCCTGGAGCTCGGAGGCGGAGTCAAAGACCCGGCCGCAATCTTCGCAGTCGAAATCCTCCTGGGGCTGGTCCAGATGAGACTTCGTGTGTTCCTCCAGCACCGCGGCGTCAGAGAAGCATTCATCACAGACGTCGCACCAGTGCATCTCCTCGAGCTCCGCCTCCTCCTTGCGCTTCTTTTTCTTCTTTGTGTTCACCACCGACTCCATTTCTTCGTTCGGGATGACGAACATGAGGCTGGCCGCGTCCACCGAGCTCTTTATGAGCAGGGGCTTCTGGAAGGGCGAGCTGCGCTTTTTTTTCCTACCTTTTCGGGACTTTTGTGAGGCCCACTGGGGTGTACCGGTGCCGTTCTGTGAGGTCCAGATACCGGAGTGAAGAGATCCATCAGCACCTGAAAAATGACGGGATTATTAAAATAATATTTAAAAAAACCAAAACACTTTCTAACCCCTCAGTCACTATTGTAGAGCTCCAATAACTATGAGTAACATGTAGATCGGGGTCGGTAATTTATAGATCTCCAGCTGCCCTGAGAGCTGCAGACTACAAGACACGTCATCGATGCTCCGTAACCCTGAGCGGCGGTACAATCCAGTAACAGTACTGACTAAGAAAACTTCATTCACAGCAGGTATGACTGTGTCACAGGGGAAGACACCCCTGCACTTGAGCACAATGGTATCTCCCAGGTGTTACGTTACCTGTTGGCGGATCTGCATTGATGGCCACTCTGTACTCTTCGTCGCTGCCCTCTTCTTTCACGATTACTGGAATACAGGAAAGGAGAAGAAATCAGAATTATCGCTGAGGTCTGCTGGGAGTGGAATATTCTTCTATCATCAATGAGTGAAGATGGTGGCAGCTGCAATCACGGAGACGCCAGTGCTGTGACATCCTCTCCCTCCACAGGTCACATGACCATTCTACAATGAAGCGGCAGTGACATCCTCTCCCTCCACAGGTCACATGACCATTCTACAATGAAGCGGCAGTGACATCCTCTCCCTCCACAGGTCACATGACCATTCTACAATGAAGCGGCAGTGACATCCTCTCCCTCCACAGGTCACATGACCATTCTACAATGAAGCGGCAGTAACATCCTCTCCCTCCACAGGTCACATGACCATTCTACAATGAAGCGGCAGTGACATCCTCTCCCTCCACAGGTCACATGACCATTCTACAATGAAGCGGCAGTGACATCCTCTCCCTCCACAGGTCACATGACCATTCTACAATGAAGCGGCAGTGACATCCTCTCCCTCCACAGGTCACATGACCATTCTACAATGAAGCGGCAGTGACATCATCTCCCTCCACAGGTCACATGACCATTCTACAATGAAGCGGAGGTGACATCATCTCCCTCCACAAGTCACATGACCATTCTACAATAAGGAGGCTGTGACATCATCTCCCTCCACAGGTCACATGATCATTCTACAATGAGGAGGAATGCTTTCATGTAGGTGGTCATAGAGTCTGGATTAGGAGAAAAACGTCCTATGGTCTGGAATTTTTAAAAGCTGAACACAGGGAGTATGAAGGGAACCCAGGCAAGTACATCATCTCCACTACTACCCCCATTATACACAATACAACTACTCACTGTCCAAGGGGAACTCTATGTCGTCTGGCATTTCTGGAAGGCAAAAAAAAAAGTTACAATGTAATATGGAGACACCTGGACTAACGCTGCTCTGCGCTGCGGACTGATGGGGAACAGTTCAATTCCTGTAGTCTGGCATTTTATGGTCTGATAATCCGGCACGGCACGATTTTTGTCACATGCCGATCTGCCAGGTTTTTTGTAGTTCCTGAAGTGAAGCCCCTGATGCCCGTGTCACCCTCTGGGGACGTTGCTGCTGGCATCACGTGTATGGCACTGGTTCCACAGTAATCCTGGGCACGCTGGCACCGTGTTATTACCACATGACCTCCCACACCCGGCACTGAGGACGTTGGTGCGGAGAAGTTGTGTGGACTGTATAGGACGTTCAGCGCCGCAGACAGGGGGAGCCCTCCACCAATATCCTCATAAAACAGGACCACCTACCTCTTTTCTTAGGACTGCTCTTCCTGCGCCGGATCCTGCCTGGTGTCTTGGTTGTTGCCGCAGTGCGCGGTACCGATTCTGAGACTGGGGGATTAATGGATCCAGGTGCGACTGAAAGATACAATACAGTAAAGCTGCAGATCCAGACATCAGTCAGAAGAGAGAACGTCTCCAGTCCTCACCGGTGTCCTCAGCAGTAGAAGACGCCGCTCTGTTATCACCACTGCCCTCCAGCCCTGCAGGTGGCGCTGTCTCTGACGGTCTGTTATCAGCACTGCCCTCCAGCCCTGCAGGTGGCGCTGTCTCTGACGTTCTGTTATCACCACTGCCTTCCAGCCCTGCAGGTGGCGCTGTCTCTGACGTTCTGTTATCACCACTGCCCTCCAGCCCTGCAGGTGGCGCTGTCTCTGACGTCGGTGATGGCCGCTCCACTTCTACCGGATCTGCAGATGGTGAAAATAGATGAAATATTAAATATCACACACAGCAGGATCTGGAGGACGACGCAGCAAAATCCTGATAATCCGGTTTCCCCAGTGCCCGGATTATAAAATGGTCATAGAAAAGTCTAATCTGACAAATGATCCCTAATGGCGGGTGATTGGGGAGAGAAGTTCCAGCGGGAGCCCAAAATACATCAACCGCTTCCTGCGTATGACCGTATAGTCACGTCCAAGCAATAAACGGCCCATCTGTCAAACGACACGGTGACATCACGATGATAGGAGCGGTGACATCACGATGATAGGAGCGGTGACATCACGATGATAGGAGCGGTGACATCACGATGATAGGAGCGGTGACATCACAATGATAGGAGCGGTGACATCACGATGATAGGAGCGGTCTCAGACTAGGCAACCAATCACAGCTCACCGGCACGACACCAATCACGGCGCACAGAGCTGTTCTGACAAGCTTAACCCCAAAATAGTGGCCACTCGCCCCACAATGAACAAGCCCTCACACGGCAACAGAAAAAATGGGAATGAGACGATAAAAAAACGAAAAATATTGCCTAGGGGGTTAAACTTCTTCGTCCATCATATAATTCATCCTATTACCAGGTGACAACCCCTAAACTCTGGTCACTGCTATAATCCATGGTCCAACACTATGATAAACATCCCTGTCACTCAGGAGTTCATTCTCCTGCACTGACACATTGTAACAAGCGCATAGCGGATTGTCCAGACTGGATACAATTGTAACAAACCCTCAGCTCATTAGGTCAGGGCAGGTTTTTAGTCTCTGGATGTAAACAATGATTGTTTCCATTCACTGACAGCAAGTTTAAATAAATAGGATCTGCTTCTTTTTTTTCGTAAATAGCACCACCCTTGTCTATAGGCGGAGATAGGTATTGCAGCTCAGGTCCATTTACCTCAATGGAGCAAGCCGCAATACCAAACAAAACCATAAACGAGAGTGGCACTATTTCTGAAAAATATCAGATCCTGTATTTTAATGCTGGACAACCCCTTTAAGTTTAGGCCTACTTGGATTTTTTGCAGGTTGATTGCGTCTTTCCTATGGGGGAACATTAAAATTACAGGAGTCACAGTAATGCTGACATTGTACCCCAAATCGCGGGTGACTCTGCGTTGCCCCGTAGTCTGGACAACCGATTTATGGACAGAAATAGGTAAAACCCTGTAATGAGGTTTCCATTCTGAGACGCCTCACCTGACTCATGAGCGGACGGCACGTCACAGAACGCAGGCCGGGAGACTTCCTCAGCGTCGCCCGACGACAGCTCCGTGTCCACAGACATCATACTGGAAGGAAGCATAGGCGGATTACAGGGCACTGCAGATTCTTGTAGTCCCCCTCACTACGCGGCCCCTCACCTGGTGTATGATGAGGGTGATGATGGATGTCAAAATAGCGAGCACAGCTCTGGAGTATAATACATGATATAACTCAGGATCCGTAACGTATGTACACAGTGACTCCACCAGCAGAATAGTGAGTGCAGCTCTGGAGTATAATACAGGATGTAACTCAGGATCAGTACAGGATAAGTAATGTAATGTATGTACACAGTGACTCCACCAGCAGAATAGTGAGTGCAGCTCTGGAGTATAATACAGGATGTAACTCAGGATCAGTACAGGATAAGTAATGTAATGTATGTACACAGTGACTCCACCAGCAGAATAGTGAGTGCAGCTCTGGAGTATATTACAGGATGTAACTCAGGATCAGTACAGGATAAGTAATGTAATGTGTGTACACAATGACTCCACCAGCAGAATAGTGAGTGCAGCTCTGGAGTATAATACAGGATGTAACTCAGGATCAGTACAGGATAAGTAATGTAATGTATGTACACAATGACTCCACCAGCAGAATAGTGAGTGCAGCTCTGGAGTATAATATAGGATATAACTCAGGATCAGTACAGGATAAGTAATGTAATGTATGTACACAGTGACTCCACCAGCAGAATAGTGAGTGCAGCTCTGGAGTATAATACAGGATGTAACTCAGGATCAGTACAGGATAAGTAATGTAATGTATGTACACAGTGACTCCACCAGCAGAATAGTGAGTGCAGCTCTGGAGTATAATACAGGATGTAACTCAGGATCAGTACAGGATAAGTAATGTATGTATGTACACAGTGACTCCACCAGCAGAATAGTGAGTGCAGCTCTGGAATATAATACAGGCTGTAACTCCGGATCAGTACAGGAAAAGTAATGTAATGTATGTACACAGTGACTCCACCAGCAGAATAGTGAGTACAGCTCTGGAGTATAATACAGGATATAACCCAGGATCAGTAATGTAATATATGTACACAGTGACTCCACCAGCAGAATAGTGAGTGCAGCTCTGGTGTATAATACAGGATATAACCCAGGATCAGTACAGGATAAGTAATGTAATATATGTACACAGTGACTCCACCAGCAGAATAGTGAGTGCAGCTCTGGAGTATAATACAGGATGTAACTCAGGATCAGTACAGGATAAGTAATGTAATGTATGTACACAGTGACTCCACCAGCAGAATAGTGAGTGCAGCTCTGGAGTATAATACAGGATATAACCCAGGATCAGTACAGGATAAGTAATGTAATGTATGTACACAGTGACTCCACCAGCAGAATAGTGAGTGCAGCTCTGGAGTATAATACAGGATGTAACTCCGGATCAGTACAGGATATGTAATGTATGTATACAGTGACTCCACCAGCAGAATAGTGAGTGCAGCTCTGGAGTATAATACAGGATATAACTCAGGATCAGTACAGGATAAGTAATGTCATGTATGTACACAGTGACTCCACCAGCAGAATAGTGAGTGCAGCTCTGGAGTATAATACAGGATGTAACTCAGGATCAGTACACGATAAGTAATGTAATGTATGTACACAGTGACTCCACCAGCAGAATAGTGAGTGCAGCTCTGGACTATAATACAGGATGTAACTCAGGATCATTACAGGATAAGTAACGTCATGTATGTACACAGTGACTCCACCAGCAGAATAGTGAGTGCAGCTCTGGAATATAATACAGGCTGTAACTCCGGATCAGTACAGGATAAGTAATGTAATGTATGTACACAGTGACTCCACCAGCAGAAAAGTGAGTGCAGCTCTGGAGTATAATACAGGATATAACTCAGGATCAGTACAGGATAAGTAATGTAATGTATGTACACAGTGACTCCACCAGCAGAAAAGTGAGTGCAGCTCTGGAGTATAATACAGGATATAACTCAGGATCAGTACAGGATAAGTAATGTAACGTATGTACACAGTGACTCCACCAGCAGAATAGTGAGTGCAGCTCTGGAGTATAATACAGGATATAACTCAGGATCAGTACAGGATAAGTAATGTATGTACACAGTGACTCCACCAGCAGAATAGTGAGTGCAGCTCTGGAGTATAATACAGGATGTAACTCAGGATCAGTACAGGATAAGTAATGTAATGTATGTACACAGTGACTCCACCAGCAGAATAGTGAGTGTAGCTCTGGAGTATATTACAGGATGTAACTCAGGATCAGTACAGGATAAGTAATGTAATGTGTGTACACAATGACTCCACCAGCAGAATAGTGAGTTCAGCTCTGGAGTATAATACAGGATGTAACTCAGGATCAGTACTGGATAAGTAATGTAATGTATGTACACAATGACTCCACCAGCAGAATAGTGAGTGCAGCTCTGGAGTATAATACAGGATGTAACTCAGGATCAGTACAGGATAAGTAATGTAATGTATGTACACAGTGACTTCACCAGCAGAATAGTGAGTGCAGCTCTGGAGTATAATACAGGATATAACTCAGGATCAGTACAGGATAAGTAATGTAATGTATGTACACAGTGACTCCACCAGCAGAATAGTGAGTGCAGCTATGGAGTATAATACAGGATGTAACTCAGGATCAGTACAGGATAAGTAATATAATGTATGTACACAGTGACTCCACCAGCAGAATAGGCAGTGCAGCTCTGGAGTATAATACAGGATGTAACTCAGGATCCGTACAGGATAAGTAATGTAATGTATGTACACAGTGACTCCTCCAGCAGAATAGTGAGTACAGCTCTGGAGTATAATACAGGATGTAACTCGGGATCAGTACAGGATAAGTAATGTAATGTATGTACACAGTGACTCCACCAGCAGAATAGTGAGTGCAGCTCTGGAGTATAATACAGGATGTAACTCAGGATCAGTACAGGATAAGTAATGTAATGTGTGTACACAATGACTCCACCAGCAGAATAGTGAGTGCAGCTCTGGAGTATAATACAGGATGTAACTCAGGATCAGTACAGGATAAGTAATGTATGTATGTACACAGTGACTCCACCAGCAGAATAGTGAGTGCAGCTCTGGAATATAATACAGGCTGTAACTCCGGATCAGTACAGGAAAAGTAATGTAATGTATGTACACAGTGACTCCACCAGCAGAATAGTGAGTACAGCTCTGGAGTATAATACAGGATATAACCCAGGATCAGTAATGTAATATATGTACACAGTGACTCCACCAGCAGAATAGTGAGTGCAGCTCTGGAGTATAATACAGGATATAACCCAGGATCAGTACAGGATAAGTAATGTAATATATGTACACAGTGACTCCACCAGCAGAATAGTGAGTGCAGCTCTGGAGTATAATACAGGATGTAACTCAGGATCAGTACAGGATAAGTAATGTAATGTATGTACACTGTGACTCCACCAGCAGAATAGTGAGTGCAGCTCTGGAGTATAATACAGGATGTAACTCAGGATCAGTACAGGATAAGTAATGTAACGTATGTACACAGTGACTCCACCAGCAGAATAGTGAGTGCAGCTCTGGAGTATAATACAGGATATAACTCAGGATCAGTACAGGATAAGTAATGTATGTACACAGTGACTCCACCAGCAGAATAGTGAGTGCAGCTCTGGAGTATAATACGGGTTTTCTGTAGATTACTTGGATGTCGGTTATGATGTCAGGAGTTTTATGCTTCGTTTTAATATTTTTCCGACTACAATAAGGTCAGTAAATGAACAGTAGAAATTAATCTTTATCTGCATTAGTCGCGTAGTCTGCAGGGATTCTTGTAACTTCTCTATCTACAGAACACGGGGTGCAGGATCTTGTGAATAAGACGTGTAGTGGCGGCGCTGTATACACCAGCTATATATACACACCGGTCATTATAAGAGCGGGTGTAAGAAACATGAGGCCTCCCCGCCCGGGTGACACTGCAGGAGCCGCCACATGAGGACGAGGCACAGTAAGAAGACGGAACAAATGAATATAACAAGCACACACCTGGACACAGGACCGGAAGCGATGATGCACTCAATAACCTGCACTCTGATTGGCTACAGCCGACAGCCGCTACAGCCTCTGGGAGATGTAGTTTATCACCGCTTAGAATGCCTATAGAAATCCGGCCGTGAACTACAGGAGGAATTCAAGTCAAGAAAATCATCGAAGCCGACGTCACCAGACAAAGCAGCCAATCAGCAGCAGACTTAGGTTGTTGACGTTCCTTCGGATTTTACGCTTCTAGTTTAGCACTATAGGTAGAAATCACGTGACATGTACCCTCATAGTCTCCGCCATTTTCTTGTAGACCAGTTAGACGAAAATGTCTGACTACTGTAGTCAGCGTGTTGGTTTTCTGGTTATCTAGTGGTGTATCTACAGATTTCCCCTTATGGGTTATGACTGAGTAATTCTTTATATACAATAAAAAAAACATTACATTCAGATGGACTGTCCCTAGTTATATACAAACGACAAGACTAATTCTCAATAGCAAATCTGTCAGAAATCACCCAACCGATAAATATTGTGGCCGCACTCCATACGGCCGGCGCTTACAAGGGAGAGATTAAAATTTTACAGATAAAACTTTTATTGTCTGGTTATTATTTACAGCGGCAATGTGACTATCATTAAGGGGCATGGCCAATATTATTGGGCGGGGTGTATCCCTGGAGGAGGGGCTTGTACCTATTTTGCGACTACGCGAAATATAGTTTTGTATATATTTCACAGCCAGCATCTCCACAACG
Organism: Rhinoderma darwinii; assembly: GCF_050947455.1. Lineage (NCBI taxonomy): Eukaryota > Metazoa > Chordata > Amphibia > Anura > Rhinodermatidae > Rhinoderma > Rhinoderma darwinii. Next base: position 64,401,260 of record NC_134699.1, read on the forward strand.
ACCCATCTGACACAGACCGTACATCCACAACACCCCACGTAACCAGAGATCAATCATGGCGGAAATAGTCCTGTATACATAACGTGTCATTTCATTTATTCACACATTCACTACAGAAAATACCCCGAACCACCCCACAGTCCGCTCCGGCAAACAAATAACATTTTAATATAAAACAAGTTCCAGGCTCCAACTCCAGAAATGGCCGCGGAGAAGAGCAAGATGGGTGTGCACAGCGCCAGGAGGCCCCTAGAAAGTCGCAGCTTCTATAGACGTCTGAGCGACAGCGAATCATATCAAAGTGACGCGAAGCACCACCCAGTATGACATGTGACATTGTGGGCGGAGCTCGTGCTACTCGCAGAATGATTTTGGCGCTTCCACTCAGATGCTGGTATTGGTGACCCCATGAAGGGTTGGGGGTTTTTCTTTCGGCTCGGCCTCCTCTCTCCAGCGCAGCGGCCGCTCAGTAGCCATGTTTTCTTTTCTTGTGCGTCTTAAGGCCGGCCGCGGACTGGAACGCTTTACCGCAGTCCTCACACTCGTGCGGCGTCGTGTCCAGGTGCTGAGTCTGGTGACTTTCCAGTTCTGTTTCTGTCGGGAAACAGGCGCCGCAGATCTCGCAGCACAGAATCACCTCGATGCGATGCTCTGCAGGGCCGGGCACGGGGCTGGAGGATTGTGTCGCGGGTGAGGCCGGGGCCCGGTTATGTATCAGCTCCACGTCCTTCCTCTGTTTCTTACGGCCTCTTATTCTTTTTGTCTTAGTCCTTGTAACCGCAGGATCCTCGGAGGCCGGGACATCGTCCTCTACCCCAGCGTGTTCAGAGAGATGAGCGGTGTCTGGTCTTGTGTCTGTACCTGACAGAAGCAATGGCAGTAAATACAGCTTTTCATGCAACCGGAGTATAAAACGAGTGAATGCAGCTTTTGGTGTTGCTAGAGAGTGACCTAGAAGTATGAATGCAGCTCTGGAGGTTAATGGAGCGTAAGGCTATGTTCACACACTTAACAAAAAACGTCTGAAAATACGGAGCTGTTCTCAAGGGAAAACACCTCCTGTTTTTCATGTGTTTTTATTAGCAAGTCGCGTTTTCCACTGCGTTTATACGGCCGTTTTTGGAGCTGTTTTTCAATCAAAAACGGCTCAAGAACGGACATGCACTTCTTTTTTACAGAAGTTTTTTTACGCAGCCGTTTTGAAAAACACCCCTTCGGAACAGAACGCCGTATTTCCCATTGAAGTCCATGGGCAGATGTTTGTAGGCGTTCTGCTTCCGATTTTTCAGCCGTTTTTCGGAAAGTTTACGGCACGAAAAACCGTCTAAAATATCCCGTGTGAACATACCCTAAGACATGTGGATACAGCTCTAGATGTGACTGGCGTATAGGGCATGATGTAACGGATTCAGTACAAGTAATAATATAGTTACTAAAGATCGTACCTGAGTTGTGCGCGGTCTCCTCCCCCCCATTCCTTGTGATCTTCCCGTTCTGATTACCTGTGAATAGAAGACAGGGATGAGCAGTGAGGTCCACGGCCATTACCGCGGGAGAGAAGAGCGTGGCTCGTTTACCTGCACCGCTTCTCCTGACCTTGCGCAGGATGGCGGCGAGCTTGGTGGGGCGCCCGCTCCGGGGACGCGTTTCGATGGTGTTGAACACTTTCCACTTGTATATAATCTGCCGGACGGTGGAGCGATGCAGCTCAAACACTTTGCTGATGGTTTTGTAGCCTTTGCCGGACTTGTGAGCCTCCACAACCTTCTTCCGGAGCTCTTCGGAGATCTCTTTGGATCGGGGCATGGCTCCCGGGTGCCGACCTGCGACATAAAGAAGTCAGAGATGACAAGCAGCGCGCAGCAGCCGATGTGATCAGAGAGAAGGAGCGTGCAGTCATCATCATGTCCTGCGGCACTGCCATCCGGGAGACCGATCCAGCTCATCTCAGCCTAAGCTTCCTGTTTCATGAATAGAATTCTACATCTACAGTGAAGACTGACACCTACAAGGATTTTCTGGTTTTATGAAAATAAAGCGGATGAAATAAACAATATTGGTGTTAAAAAATCTGCCCAGATAAGACGATCCGGCTGATATGTCAGAAAACCCCCTTTAACCCCGATACTGAAGGTATTTTAAAGCGATTTTTAACGTTTTTCCATCGTCGCATTCAAAGACCTGCAACGTTTTTATTTTTGCGCTGACATCGCTGTCTGAGGACAAGTTGTATTTTTAAATCGCACCATTTTGCGGTACATAGAATTTTTTGGGGAACTTTTATTAACTTTTCTGGTGGGGTGATAGGAAAAAAAACACCATGAAATTTAGCCTCTTTTACGCCGTTTACCGTGCGGTATAAATAACTTTATTCACCGGGTCGTTACGATTGCGGCGATACTAAATGTATATTGTTTTTTTTTTGTTTTTTCTTTTACTACTTTTACACAGTAAAAACATTCTTTTTTTTTTTTTTAATTATTTGTTTTTGCGTCGCCATATTTTAAGAGCCATAACTTATTTCTTTGCCGACATTGCTGTAGGAGCGCTTTTTGTTTTGCTCGACGACTGGTGGTTTTTTATCGGTACGTTTTGAAGTACATGGAAATTTTTTATCAAATTTTTTTGACGGCAAGATGAACCGAAAACAGCAATTCTGGCGTTGTTTTTTTATTGCGTTCACCGTGCGGGTTAAATAATGCAATCGTTTCATAGTTGGGGTCGTTACGGACGCGGCGATACCAAACATGTGTAACTTTTTTCATAATAAAAAGTATTTTGTAAGGGAAGAAAGTGGGTTTTTAATTCTTTTTTTACTTGGAATTTTTATTTATTACAAACTTTATTTTTACTCCCACTAGGGGACAATTATACCCGGTTTTCCGACAAAATCAATAGCGCAGTCGACTCTGTCGGAAAACCGGAAACCTGCCGGAATGGTGACTGAAACGGAAGCTGTGGTTTCACTTTCACTTTCCGTTGCGGGGTTCACCCGACGGAAACCTCAGACGGAACCCCAAAACGGAAGCGAACGGTGATGTGAACAGGCCCTTATGCAGACTGCACTTTTGCTTCCGTCAAAAAAAAACAAAACAAAAAAAAACGGAAACCTAGCGAACGGAGATAAATGGAAAGCAACTGAAACAAAAGCATTACCATTGAAATCGCTGGTAGTTGTAACGGAACCGTTGCTTTCCGCTTAATCTTTCCATCATGGCGGGAGAGAGGTAAACGTATAGTAGCGCCAGTGTGAACTTAGGCTAACAGCCTCGGGCTTTGTGGGAAAACTTATGAAGTGTCGCAGAAAAGGCGTCACTTCGGAAGAACTACCCCGAACGGTGAACGTAGAAACACCGCACACCGTCGGTAAGGGGTTAACCGCCAGCGGTCTATGGACAGGTTGCCGAATTTTGACATATACAAAAAAAAAAAATCTTATTAAAAACTAAAATATAACAAATCCTATTAAATACTCATTTTCTAGCTGGCGCATCGTCACAACGCCACGCACCACTTTATACACCGCGCCGTCCTGCGATCCTGCGTGGGAGGGACATTTTTTTTTCATTCAAAAAAATAAAAAAAGTGTGACCCAAAACAGAAAATGGCACACAAATCCTCAAGATAAAAGGTGACTATACGCAGAATTCGCCCGCGACATTTACTCCGGCGTCACGTGAAGAGAGCGGCATAAAGTCACCAGAACAGAAAACTGCAAATCCATAAACCCCAGAGGAGCAAGCGCACCCCAAACCCCGTACCCCCCCGTCGCAGCGTTACCGACACAATATTGTCAAGTTCACACATCACATCCGTGCGCTCCAATGTCAGCCACAAATGGGATAAAATATACACAGCACACAGACAAAGCTGCTGCGAAACCCAAACCTACATCAGGTCAACACGCCAGCGCCTTCATACAACTTTACACTAAAATGACATGAAAATTCAACTTTGCATCTAAAACGGGCACTCACGGAGACCGCTGCGCAAAAAAAAGGTAAGATGTGAGAGGTTCACTAAAAAAAAAAAATAATAAAAATCGCCAAACCGTTTTTGTACGCGTTACCTTAGGGATTATACGGCTACGTAGATCTGTTCCCATCCCCCTATACAAAGTCTAATTCTCATCCAGGATCACAATTCCCTAACCTTGTACGGACACGGATTCAATGTGTGGAGAGGATTGAAAAAAAAAATATTCCTGCAACTCTCTATTACTACTTTGTGCTTGAATTGTTCGCCTTTGTCAAGATCTCTGCTTGTTGTCAGTGAATGTGAATATTCTTGTTTACGTCCATAGGCTAAGAATCCATCCGAACCTTAATACTTCTCACAGCTGAGGGCTTGTTACAGTGCATCAGTCTACACAATCCTCTGTGGGTGAACACCAGCAGCAGCTCCTGTCCTGATGGTTTGTTACAATGTATCAGCTTGGAGTGTAAAATATTTTTGATCGTCAAAATTTGATACATTTGCAACGAACCTTTGAGGATGAGACAACAAAGTGGAGTGACTGGTCAGAGGAGTGGGGGACACTGGGGGGGGGTGAGATCACAGAGACCAGCAGTCCCGTCACGTGACCAGTGACATGAGCTCAGCACGATCCACCATCATAACAACAGGTAATAAATCATCATCTTCATCACACACCTGGAGACAAGAGCAGAACCGGAAGCAGCACCATGTGGGAAGAGCCGTGCACTGATTCTACACAGGAGGCAGCCGCGGAGGACGCCGGGACATGTAGTGCTCACTCCGCTCGTATTATGCCCGATTCCTCCGCTCCGAACTACAGGAAGAAACCTGACAAAGACCAGCCAATCAACGTCACTGACGCCACCGGAAGTCTCAGTCCACAGGCATTATAAAGCGCACGGCAGTGTTAGTGATGTTGCTGTAGACACCCACCCCCAATGTCCTTAAGGCAGCAGCCATTTTGTTGTAGTCTTCAAATTGAATTTATACTTCCATCTGAATGTATGGAATAAAACTAGATCTCCTTCTGCTCTACATTTCAAGACAAGCTGGAAATAACTCCATCTCACCACCACAGAGCCCTCTTAACAACTCCATGTGACCACTGCAGCCCCCATAACCGCTCCATCTCACCAGAGACCCCATAACAGCTCCATCTCAACACCACAGAACTCCCATAACTCCATGTGACCACTGCAGAGCCCCCATAACAGCTCCATGTGACCACCAGAGCCCCCATAACAGCTCCAATCTCACCAGAGCCCCCATAACAGCCCCATGTGACCACCGCAGCACCCCCATAACAGCTCCATCTGACCAGAGCCCCCATAACAGCCCCATCTGACCCGAGCCCCCATAACAGCCCCATCTGACCACCGCAGCGCCCCCATAACAGCACCATGTGACCACAGAGCCCCCATAACAGCCCCATCTGACCCGAGCCCCCATAACAGCCCCATCTGACCACCGCAGCGCCCCCATAACAGCCCCATCTGACCACCGCAGCGCCCCCATAACAGCACCATGTGACCACAGAGCCCTCATAACAGCCCCATCTGACCAGAGCCCCCATAACAGCTCCATGTGACCACAGAGCCCCCATAACAGCTCCATGTGACCACAGAGCCCCCATAACAGCTCCATGTGACCACAGAGCCCCCATAACAGCTCCATGTGACCACAGAGCCCCCATAAGTTCCTTTTTCTCTCCATAGAATAGTTTAGTAATATACCATATATAGTAGTACACCGGGGCAAAGACTTTGTTTGCTGCCCTGTATGTAAATACCCTGCCCCCCCTCACTGGGCATCCAGCCCCGGGCACATGCCCCACTTCTTCTAGCTTCGCCCTCAGCCTGCTATCCCCCATGCTGTACAGTGCAATATACCAATTACATCGTAGTTATGGCCATTGTCCCACCTATCCCTGCAGTCCCTGATCCCGGGGACTTTACTGCTGACATTTTCTAGGAGAACATTTTTAATTGCTGATGAATCTGTTCGGCAGTATGTTCCCTATTGTTCTCTGTTATCAGCCACCACGAGCTGGGAAGGGGCTGACTCGGCAGTTTTCCTTATAGATCTCCAGTGCTGAGATATTTCTGCCTCTTTCCAGCCTGGCTGATAACACAGAGCAATAGCTTGTCTCTAACACAGGCCAGCAGCATGGAGATGAAGCCAAGAATTAGTGTCCCTTTAACCCCTTCCCACCTGGTGATTCGCTAGTTGAGAGACTGGAATGTTTTTTCTTAGTTAACCTTTTCAGTGCTGTGATCTGTACAAGGGAGGGACCCGGAATGGGCGTGGCTGGGACTAGACAAGGGCCCCTGGGCCCGCGCTTCCTGCTCATATCTCCGCACACACCAGTGTATGGAGCGGAAAAAAGGACCAAAACTAAAATAAATACATTTTATTTCATAAAACCTTTGTACAGTATTAACCCCTAGTGTCTGGCCTCCCCCTGACCGTCACAACGCGCACTAAGAAGTCAGCGATGAACATTGGCAAAAAACAAAGATGGCGGGATGGTGGTTTTTTTTTGGGGGGGGGGGGAGACTTTTATTCCAGAAAAATCGAAAAGTTCTATTTAGTCCTAAAGACCCAAAAAAGTCCTGAGGGGTTACGGCAGAATTTTGCCCCCAGTATGACATGTGACATTGTGGGCGGAGCTCGTGCTACTGGCAGAATGATTTTGGCGCTTCCACTCAGATGCTGATATTGGTGACCCCATGACGGGTTGGGGGGTTTTCTTTCGGCTCGGCCTCCTCTCTCCAGCGCAGCGGCCGCTCAGTAGCCATGTTTTCTTTTCTTGTGCGTCTTAAGGCCGGCCGCGGACTGGAACGCTTTACCGCAGTCCTCACACTCGTGCGGCGTCGTGTCCAGGTGCTGAGTCTGGTGACTTTCCAGTTCGGTTTCTGTCGGGAAACAGGCGCCGCAGATCTCGCAGCACAGAATCACCTCGATGCGATGCTCTGCAGGGCCGGGCGCGGGGCTGGAGGATTGTGTCGCGGGTGAGGCCGGGGCGCGGTTATGTATCAGCTCCACATCCTTCCTCTGTTTCTTACGGCCTCTTATTCTTTTTGTCGTAGTCCTTGTAACCGCAGGATCCTCGGAGGCCGGGACATCGTCCTCTACCCCAGCGTGTTCAGGGGGACGGACAACGTCTGGACCTGACAGAGGCAATGGCAGTGAGGGAATTAGGGGCTTCTACACGTTTGCAAAAATAAGTACACCCCTGCTGTGCAAACCCAGTACTACTGGATGGCGGTCCGAGGTTCCAAAAATCCACGGAACATTATGGGACGGATATGAGGGAGGTTTCAGCAGTCACTTTGCACACGGTGCATTGTAGGGGGTCTCAGATGAGCTGTTTGGGAAATCTCTCTCAAGCAATCTAGTGACTAGGGTAAAAGACTTGTGGATGCAGCTTTATATGTGAATGGAGTATAAGATGTGTGCATGCAGCTCTGGGTGTGAAATATGATCATTTTGAATGCAGCTGTAGATGTGAACAGTTAGGGTATGTTCACACGGCCTATTTACGGACGTAATTTGGGCGTTTTACGCGTGGAATTACGCCCAAAAATGCGCCTCGATAGCGTTGGCAAACATCTGCCCATTGAAAGCAATGGGCTGACGTTTGTCTGTTCGTATATTTACGCGTCGCTATCAAAAGACGGCGCGTAAATAGACGCCCGCGCCAAAGAAGTGTCATGTTACTTCTTCAGACGTAAATGGAGCCGTTTTCCATGGAAAACCAGCCCCAGTTACGTCCGTAATGGACGCGGCGTTCAAGCGCCTGCACATGCCGTTCCGGCTGAAATGACGGGGCTGTTTTCTCCTGGAAACAGCCCCGTAATTTCAGCTGTTACGGACACTGCCGTGTGAACATACTCTTAGGGTATGTGCACACGATGAGTCAAAAACGTCTGAAAATACAGAGCTGTATTCAAGGGAAAATAGCTCCTGATTTTCAGACGTTTTTTAAGCCACTCGCGATTTTCGCTGCGTTTTTGGAGCTGTTTTCTATAGAGTCTATATAACAGAACGCCGTTTTTCCCATTTAAATCAATAGACAGATGTTTGGAGGCGTTCTGCTTCCGATATTTCAGCCGTTTACGACACGAAAAACGGCCAAAGATAGGACGTGTGAACATAGCCTTACTGAGCATGTTCTGTAGAGGAGACGTCTCATCTGACACTCGCACATTCTCTTCCCGCTCAGTGCAGCCGCGCAACATCTGGAAATGAAAAGACACAAATAATATGTCACCGGGTACAGGGGACCCCACAATCTGACCGCAGACCTTATACACTGATATCACCGGGTACAGGGGACCCCACAATCTGACCCCAGACATTATATACTGATATCACCGGGTACAGGGACCCCACAATCTGACCCCAGACATTATATACTGATATCACCGGGTACAGGGACCCCAGAATCTGACCCCAGACATTATACACTGATATCACCGGGTACAGGGGACCCCACAATCTGACCGCAGACCTTATACACTGATATCACCGGGTACAGGGACCCCAGAATCTGACCACAGACATTATACACTGATATCACCGGGTACAGGGACCCCACAATCTGACCGCAGACCTTATACACTGATATCACCGGGTACAGGGGACCCCACAATCTGACCGCAGACCTTATACACTGATATCACCGGGTACAGGGACCCCACAATCTGACCGCAGGCATTATACACTGATATCACCGGGTACAGGGGACCCCACAATCTGACCGCAGACCTTATACACTGATATCACCGGGTACAGGGGACCCCACAATCTGACCGCAGACCTTATACACTGATATCACCGGGTACAGGGGACCCCACAATCTGACCGCAGACCTTATACACGGATATCACCGGGTACAGGGGACCCCACAATCTGACCGCAGACCTTATACACTGATATCACCGGGTACAGGGGACCCCACAATCTGACCGCAGACCTTATACACTGATATCACCGGGTACAGGGACCCCAGAATCTGACCCCAGACATTATACACTGATATCACCGGGTACAGGGGACCCCACAATCTGACCGCAGACCTTATACACTGATATCACCGGGTACAGGGACCCCAGAATCTGACCCCAGACCTTATACACTGATATCACCGGGTACAGGGGACCCCACAATCTGACCGCAGGCATTATACACTGATATCACCAGGTACAGGGGACCCCACAATCTGACCGCAGACCTTATACACTGATATCACCGGGTACAGGGGACCCCACAATCTGACCGCAGACCTTATACACTGATATCACCGGGTACAGGGGACCCCAGAATCTGACCGCAGACCTTATACACTGATATCACCGGGTACAGGGGACCCCAGAATCTGACCGCAGACATTATACACTGATATCACCGGGTACAGGGGACCCCACAATCTGACCGCAGACCTTATACACTGATATCACCGGGTACAGGGGACCCCAGTATCTGACCGCAGACCTTATACATTGATATCACCGGGTACAGGGACCCCAGAATCTGACCACAGACATTATACACTGATATCACCGGGTACAGGGGACCCAACAATCTGACCGCAGACCTTATACACTGATATCACCGGGTACAGGGGACCCCAGAATCTGACCGCAGACATTATACACTGATATCACCGGGTACAGGGACCCCAGAATCTGACCGCAGACATTATACACTGATATCACCGGGTACAGGGGACCCCACAATCTGACCGCAGACCTTATACACTGATATCACCGGGTACAGGGACCCCAGAATCTGACCACAGACATTATACACTGATATCACCGGGTACAGGGGACCCCACAATCTGACCGCAGACCTTATACACTGATATCACCGGGTACAGGGACCCCAGAATCTGACCACAGACATTATACACTGATATCACCGGGTACAGGGGACCCCACAATCTGACCGCAGACCTTATACACTGATATCACCGGGTACAGGGACCCCAGAATCTGACCGCAGACGTTATACACGGATATCACTGTCTGTACTGAGAATGCTCTGGAGTGCTTCCGACAGTTAGACCAGCAGAATTGTGAGTGCAGCTCTGGGTGTGACTAGTGGTAATGGATGGTCTATGTAGATGATGCTGAACCTGCGATCCGCACAGTTTCCCCCCTCAGAGCTCCCTTATACACAGTGACGAGGACCTGCACCGTGCTTACTGCAAAATCCAGAGGTGGCTGAGCAGACAGGTCTACACAAGAGTGGGGGGAACCGAGGTCTGGGGGCAGCGGCCAAGCAAACTCAATGACTGCAAAGATTGTAATAACTATTTATAATGGGAAACTCCACTTCAACCAGACAGCATCACTGCGAATACAACTGTGGGGGTGACTGGAGTGTAAGACTAGTGAATGCAGCTCTGGAAGTGACCGAGAACTGTGAATGCAGCTCTGGAAGGGACCGAGAACTGTGAATGCAGCTCTGGAAGGGACCGAGAACTGTGAATGCAGCTCTGGAAGGGGACCGAGAATTGTGAATGCAGCTCTGGAAGGGACCGAGAATTGTGAATGCAGCTCTGGAAGTGTCCGAGAACTGTGAATGCAGCTCTGGACTGGCGTATAAGACGTGTGGCTGCAGTTCTGAATGTGACTGGAGTATAAGACGCGTGGCTGCAGCTCTGGATGTGACTGGAGTATAAGACGCGTTGCTGCAGCTCTGGATGTGACTGGAGTATAAGACGCAAGTGGCTGCAGCTCTGGATGTGACTGGAGTATAAGACGCAAGTGGCTGCAGCTCTGGATGTGACTGGAGTATAAGACGCAAGTGGCTGCAGCTCTGGATGTGACTGGAGTATAAGACGCGTGGCTGCAGCTCTGGATGTGACTGGAGTATAAGACGCAAGTGGCTGCAGCTCTGGATGTGACTGGAGTATAAGACGCAAGTGGCTGCAGCTCTGGATGTGACTGGAGTATAAGACGCAAGTGGCTGCAGCTCTGGATGTGACTGGAGTACAAGACACGTGGCTGCAGCTCTGGATGTGACTGGAGTATAAGACGCGTGGCTGCAGCTCTGGATGTGACTGGAGTATAAGACGCGTGGCTGCAGCTCTGGATGTGACTGGAGTATAAGATGTGTGGCTGCAGCTCTGGATGTGACTGGAGTATAAGACGTGTGGCTGCAGCTCTGGATGTGACTGGAGTATAAGACGTGTGGCTGCAGCTCTGGATGTGACTGGAGTATAAGACGTCTGGCTGCAGCTCTGGATGTGACTGGTGTATAAGACGTGTGGCTGCAGCTCTGGATGTAACTGGCGTATAGGGCATAATGTACAAGTAGTTATAAAGTTACTGATTCTACGTAGAAATGTCACCCGTCTCGTACCTGAGTTGTGCGCGGTCTCCTCCCCGCTGGCTCCGCCGCCGCCATTCCTTGTGATTTTCCCGTTCTGATTACCTGTGAATACAAGACGGTGATGTGTTGCGGGCTCAGCGGCCATTAGCGCAGGAGAGAAGAGCGTGACTTTTTTTTACCTGCACCGCTTCTCCTGACCCTGCGGAGGATGGCGGTGAGCTTGGTGGGGCGCCCGCTCCGGGGACGTGAGGCGATGGTGCTGAACGCCTTACACTTGTATACGATCTTGCGCACGGTGGAGTGATGCAGCTCAAACACTTTGCTGATGGTTTTATAGCCTTTGCCGGCCTCGTGAGCCTCCACAACCTGCTGGCGGAGCTCTGCCGGGAGATCGCTGGATCGGGGCATGGCTCCCGGGTGCCGACCTGCGACATGGGGAGGAGCGGGGGTTATATTGCGAGATCCTGCGCGGAGAAATTGTTACAATGTATCAGTCTGGAGTCCGGGCCGGCCTGTGCACTGGATACAACTGTAACAATCCCGCTACTGTGAGGAGGATCGGGGCAGTCACACGTGGATTTCCGCAGTGTAATCATAATGGGCTCAGATGGGAAAAATATTCCGCAACTTGACAGATTTCTCTACGAGTTGCGGCCTTACTTCAGGAGGGCCGTAAACAAGAATGTTTCCATTCTGTGACAGCAACCAGAGCTCTTGAAGTTGGTAAGGAAGTGTATTATAAAGTTGCAGAACGTCATTCATTAAAAGCATTTTCCAGAACGTGTATTTATCACGAACCCCGCAACTATAACAAGAGGCCGCCAGATAACCGCGTCTCCAGGTGACAAGGTGAGACAACAAAGTCACCGGGGGGTGCAGGGAAATATATGAAAGTAGTGTGAGGGTGCGAGAATGTCAAACAATTGTCCACAGCGCTGCACCCCCGGCTCCCCTCCCTGCACCCCAACTTACAAGTGATATAGTCAGAGGAGAGGGGGGGGGCACTAGGGAGTAATATCAGAGAGAACAGGAGTTGTGTCACGTGACATGAGCTCAGCACCATAAATCATCATCCTCATCACACACCTGGAGACAGAAGCAGCACCATGGGGGAAGAGCCGTGCACTGATACTACACAGCAGGAGGCAGCCGCAGAGGACGCCGGGACATGTAGTGCTCACTCCGCTTCTACTATACCCGTCTCCTCCGCTCCGAACTACAGGAAGAAGCCTGACAAAGGGCGACCAATCAGCGTCACTGACGTCACCAGAAGTATTAGCCTCTAGACGACGGGAATTATAAAGCGCACAGCAGAGTGAGTCATGTTGCTGTAGACACACGCCCCCAATGTCCTCAGGGCATCAGCCATTTTGTTGTAGCCGACCCCACAGATTACAGTTGGTCGATGATTGCATTTATACTTTCAGCTGAATGTATTGAATAAAATTAGATCTCCATCTGCTCTATATTTCATTACAAGCTGGAAATAACTCCATCTCACCACACTGCACCCATAACAGCACTCTTCGATCACAGAGCCCGTACAACAGTGCCATCCAGCCAGAGCCCACACAAGTGTCATCCAGCCACAGATCCCACACAACAGTGCCATCCAGCCACAGAGCCCACACAACAGTGCCATCCAGCCACAGAGCCCACACAACAGTGCCATCCAGCCACAGAGCCCACACAACAGTGTCATCCAGCCACAGAGCCCACAGAACAGTGTTATCCAGCCACAGAGCCCACACAACACTACCATCCTGCCATAGAGCCCACAGCAGTGCCATCCAGCTCCGCAGAGCCCATACAACAGTGTCATCCAGCCACAGATCCCACACAATAGTGCCATCCAGCCGGAGCCCACACAACACTACCATCCAGTCCCGCAGAGCCCATACAATAGTGTTATCCAGCCAAAGATCCCACACCACAGTGCCATCCAGCCACAGACCCCACAATTGTGCCATACAACCACATAGCCCGCACAACAGTGCCACCCAGCCACTGAGCCCACACAACTGTGCCATACAACCACATAGCCTACACAAGTCTCATCCAGCCACAGACCCCACACAATAGTGCCATACAACCACATAGCCCGCACAACAGCATCACCCAGCCACAGATGATGGTTATTAATATAGGTCACAATCACCACTCACGTGACTTAGATGCGACTGTAAAGGGTTACTGCGCTTTTCCACACGCCTATCGCATCAGGCTAACAATGAGAAAAGCGCACCCGACAACCAATCCAGACATCCTCAGAAAACGCCACCACTTGCTGCATTAGGCCGACAAGAGCCTCCGGGTAACACACAAGTTCACCCAGGCACACACTGGATCTGAATACCATTAAACAGGTTATGCTTTTCCTCTTCGTGGTTGTGGGTAGGTTTAAAGCAACAAAGAACAAACATATTAATTTTAAGGTTTAATACATAAAAGTGTAGCTTCAACAGGTTACAAAAATGATGTGATAAAAATGACACACGTATAAGCAAAACCGTCACAAAAATAAAAAGGAAGAAAGTGAAGAACAGACGTCTTACTAATCAGATCGATGAGAGATCCCGCTGAGGAGAACGTCTTGAAGTTGGACACAACGTGGTCGCATCTCCTGTGGTCTGACCGCGTGTTTCTGGATATGCCATTTTTTAAAGGGTCCGAACAAGACCCCTCACCCTCCTGGTCACGTGAGAGGAGGATGGGGCTAATTCATGCAAAACAGGAAAGTTGCCGGACACAATTCTAATAGGAAGCCAGGTGTACGTAAAAAGTTATGGCTTCTGAAATGCGACATTTAAAAAAACGGAATAAATAAATGTTAAAAAAAATGCTCCGTCAAAATCGGCCGGCCACTAAAGCGTTAAATCTTTAGCCGTTTGCAAGTGTGAGATTCAGACCAGGAAGTAATGAAATCGCTGACGAGACTTTCACTTCAATTTTTGTCAACGATGGCGTCTCCTATTCTGAGGGACGAGCTGAGCTGCTCCATCTGCATGAAGATCTATACAGAACCCGTCACCCTGAGATGTGGACACAACTTCTGCCGGGGGTGCATCGCTGGCGTTCTGGATTCCGAGAAGAAATGTAAAGTTTACTCATGTCCCGACTGTAGAGCAGAGTTCAAAGATCGTCCTGAGCTCTGCAAAAACATTGTCCTGAGTAACATCATAGATTGTCTCCGGTGTCTTGAGCCAAAGACGGCAATCTTCTGCACCTACTGCATCCGTTCTCCAGTCCCTGCTGTCAAAACCTGCCTCTTTTGTGAAGCTTCTCTATGTGAGGATCACCTTACAGTCCACAGCAAGTCCTCAGAACATGTCCTATGTGACCCCACCACTAACCTGGAGAACAGAAAATGCTCTGTCCACCGGAAGATCCTGGAATATTACTGCACCCAGGACTCTACCTGTATCTGCGTTACCTACTGCGTCGCTGGACCACACCGCGGTCACCAGGTGATGTCTCTGGCTGAAGCCTCGGAGATAAAGAAGAAGAAACTGGGAGATGTTCTGAAATTGTTCACGTCAATGAGAGAGAAAGCCAAAATAAGTATTCAAAGTCTGGAGCGACGCAGGAAAGAAGTGAAAGAAAAGGCAGGGGAGACGAGAGAAAGGGTCCAGTCCCTGTTTACAGACCTGAGAAGAAGGCTGAACCTGTTAGAAAGGAGAGCGCTGGACGTCCTCGTCAGGCAAGAACTGAAGGTGTCGTCCTCAGCCCAAGATCTGATCCACCACCTTGAAGTCCAGAAGGATGAGTTGTCCATGAAGATGAGTCACCTGGAGGAGCTGTGCAACATGACTGATCCACTGACCGTCCTACAAGACGAGGAGGCCTCACGTGACACCGGTGGTAACACCGAGGCTTACGATGTTGGCGACATTAACAACCATCAGATCTCTCTATTGCTACACACAGGTTTATCCGATCTATTAGCCGATACAAATGTGTGGATCCATATATTAAAACCCGAAGACTTTCTATTGGATGTGGAGACGGCTTCTAACAACATTACTTTATCGGAGGACCTGAAAGGGATGTCCTACTCGCACGCCGACCACAATCGTCCGGACACGGCGGAGAGGTTTGATCGTTACCACGCTTTAAGCATGAGGGTCTTCTCGTCAGGGCAACATTACTGGGTAGTGGAGATCGGTACATCCAGATATCTGAGGCTAGGAGTGTGTTATCCCAGTACCTGCAGGAAAGGCTATGTAAATATCGGAGATGACAATAAGTCCTGGTGCCTCTACCGAAACGATCTATATAAATTGTTTTCAATACATGACGATAAAGCAACGCAGTTACCTTACGACGTTTCCTCCGATAGAATTGGAATATATCTGAATTATGAGTCCGGACAGTTGTCGTTTTATGAACTCAGTGACCCCATTAGGCACTTGACCACCTTGAACGCCACCTTCACGGAGCCCCTGCATGCGGCATTTCAGTTAGAACATGACGGATATATACGAGTTATAAGTGGTGAGTGATACTTTAGTGTTCTGACAATTCTGACAGCCCCTTTATAAATGAGGGGCCCCCTGACGATGAGCTGGTCCATATGATGACCTGTCATTTCTAAATAAAGTATTACTTGGCACCCATTATAATTTATGGGCGAGGGCTCTCCACTCTGGCTGATGGGAGTCAGGGATAGGCAGAGTATATGGCTTCTTAGGGCGCCATTGGTGGTCAGGGGTACAATCTATGGATTCAAGTAAATATTTAATGATTTGTTGCAATGTCTAGGATGGCTCCTTGAGAGGGGCTGAAGTTGCAGGCGGACCCCCGACTGAATAGAACGGACTGTTGTCGTATATTGAGATCAGCTAGGTTTGCAGAGGGGATGGAGGGAAATGGGGCATGTTTTTTTAAATTCAGAAATAAAGTTTATTGTAAAACAGCAGAAGTAAATACAGGGCATTGAGATGTGAAGACAACAGGTCCAATACAAGTACGAAGAACTCAGTAATGCAATACAGCAACGGGTCAGAGGAATCAGAAGTTCAGACAATTAGGGCAATGAAAGTTATCAAGTAAAGAATGTCGATAGTGTATAATGTAGACATGGAAAGCGAGAGGAGCCAAACCAACAGGGCAGATAGGAGCCACGTCCGTGGCAGCCAACAGATCAAGGGATCGGGGGTGAGTCCAAGCCTCTGTGTTGGGGGGGAGCAGACAGTAGCGGGAGATTGCAGCCATCTAGCCCAAGTTTTGGTGAATCTGAGGGGACAGTTTCTATGTGGGGTAACACACCACCAACCACAGACAGCCACCCTGCAAATGTAGGGGCCCGACAGGACAACCAAGTCTTGGCTAACAGCTTCTTGGCATGATATAATGTCTCCACAATGAATGTATGGATATGACGGGAGACGCCAGTGCTGTCCCTGACTTGGGTAAGGTGTTCCAGTGCACTGTGCAGAGATAATATACGGCGTATACACTGCTATACCCATCATTGAACCATACCATGTTTATTTTCAATATATGCTGATTTCGTGCTTGCTTGGTTGCTGTGATGATATTTTTATGTATAGTTCCATGTAACATCAGGGGAGCCCTCTGTGGCCCTATATATGCCCATTCAGTGTGCATTGTATTCTTTATTGTACAGCTCTGCCCCTTTATTTCTGATACAGCGCCATTTTTTGCATATCACGGTTTGGTTGTCCATCTGTACTGTGGTAATCATCTCTATGCTTTTATTTATTTGCTTGTTGTTTTAATCTTATTCAATAATAAATTTAGACCTTTTGAATTGATCTCTGGTGTGTCAGACTCCGATCTTTAGGTTATTTATGACGGGAGTCATAGTCCGCAGGGTTCGGAGTGAATAGACAGGTCTTAGGGCACAGCGGGACAGGAGACCGCATCTCGTCGTTCAGAAATTGGACAACTTGAGACCAGAATCCGGCTAATTTAGGGCAGGACCACACTAGATGATAAAAGGAGGCCGAGGTAAGTCCACATTTGGGGCACTCGTCAGGACGGAAGCGACGTAATCCAGAGGTGGTATAATACGCCCTATACAGGATGTAAAATTGTGTGAGTCGCTCATTATAGTCGCATGATACAAATTTAGGAGAGAGGGCTCTGTCCCACTCATCCTCAGTCAGCGGCCCCACATCACATTCCCATTTTGCCTTCAGAGGGGTGAGCATAGATTCCCTAAACTCACCGGATAATAGGCTATAAAGTTGGGAAATCACATGTTTAGCTGGTGGAGAGAGCAGAAAGTTGGAAACTTTGGTACCCAAGTTCTCCGGGGCCAGCTGCGTCTCAAGTGCATGTTTGACTATCAAATAGGAGAACAATTTGGAGGGGGGAGAGAAAATTCCTCCTGCAGCTCTGGGAAGGTCTTAATACCAGAATGCCATCTTGCCAGGTGGGATAATTGACCAGCAATATAGAACCATTTAACACTGGGGAAAGATACACCACCCTCATGCCATGGGGTGTATAGACGCCGGCTAGCCACCCTTCATCTACCATTATTCCATACAAAAGAAGGGAGTAAACTCCAATACGCTGTAAAACACAGGCTGGAGGGTATACAGGAGACTGCTGGACAATATACAGGATTTTAGGCATTAGGGTCATCTTAACTAAACTCTCGCAGCTGTAGACAGGAGCAATTGGTTCCATCTGACAATCTTGGCACGCAGAAAGGAAATCAAAGGGGTGATACTTAATTCTTCAAAGTCAAAAACTGATCTGGAAATCTGTATACCAAGATACCTAATAGAGGTCGACCAGAGGCGCGGGGTGGAGATCGCTGAGGCAACCGGGGCCGATATATCTAATGGTAGAAATGGAGCGTTTATATAGAAAGAATGGTAGAGACGGGGGACTTCCGGGGGGCGGGGCATCGTGGATGTCCGCTTTTAGACGGAGCTCCCTCGCGGCCTACCAGGATCCACGGTGCATTACCGCCATGGCGTCATACGACTGCTCCTAAGGGCTGCTACGGGACTTACCGGGTCTGCCCACCTTGAAGGAGCTCCTCGTTTAGCTGTCCCCAGAGTCCTGGGCGGTGTAATGCTGGATCGCAGCATCCGATCTCAGTGGTGGCCGCCATCTTGGAGGATCCTCTCCGGCTGCTAACGCTGGGGCCTGCACTTCGCAGGAGGAAACCGGCCTTAAGGTGGGAGGTGACTCCCGTCCAGGCCAGAGGTTTTAGCTGTCTGGCGGCAGGCAAATTCCCAGCTACCGCCAGATAGGGGTGATACTGCCGGCTGTCGGTGCCACGTGGGTCAGCACGTCAACGGTGCACATCAGCTCCCATCTCCTGGACTATGTGACACAGCGGGCATATAGGTAGCGGGCCGTTATCTCCCCAGGCTCCTGCCATCCTGAATTTTGAGCCCCTGACGCTCTGGGCCACTAAAGGGGTAGCAACGATCTGCCATTTTTCTTTGCATTTGCCTGCATTGCACCTTTGTATGCCCCTCAAGGTTCACAGTATTGCACTGGGAATATCAGTGCTGAAGAGATCATAATTTTTGTTTTGGATCATACTGAGGCTGGATAGTTCTGTGACAGTTTATTTTTCCTACTATAACTAGCTGATGGTTCACCATGATTTCACATGCTCAGGACTGCAGCCCCATTTTCCTAATGCCGCAATGATTATGTGACACATCGCTGGAGAGCTTCCTCATCATATCCCTGTTACGCCCACAGCGCCCCCTGGTGCTCGCTCTTCTCCTCACGATCTGGTGATTGGGTCATGGACAAATATCTAACAAATCTACAGGAGGGAGATCCTCCGGCTCTCAGATTTCTCAGGTGTCTATCTCCTCCCATTCTCTGGAAATGCAGAAGTCCAAGAGCAGCACTAAAGGGGACAAGCAGGCTCCTAAATCCTCGTCTGCCAAAGCCTCACGACCACAGTTCTCACCAGAAGTGTCACTGGGAGGGGACATTACGCCGCCACTATTGTCTCCATAATACAGTCTGCAGAACAGCAGCGAGATGGACACCCACCAAGCCACCCTGGTAGCTCAAGAGGTCTCTAAAATGTTGTTGCCACTTTTTGACAAAAGACTGGAGGTATTGCACACTGCTATTAATGCAGCTCTGGCACAACTTACATCGCATTCTCTAAAGATAGCGGACTTGGAGACGAGGGTGGTAACAACAGATACCTCAGTGTCCACAATGGAGGAAGATGTACGGCGAATCCAAGCCTCTAATCAAGAACTAAGAGACAAGATGGACGACCTGGAGAACCGGGATAGACGTAATAACTTGCGTTTCGTGGGGGTCCCGGAAAAGGTGACTGGTGAACAACTGCTGGATTATCTCTGTAAAGATCTTCCTAATGCTCTGAACATCGAGCTTGGCGGTGACTCGCTCATGATAGAACGGGCACACAGACTGGGCCCTCCCAGAGCTGGGCGAAATGCGTGGGATGGCAGACCTCGTCCGGAGATTGCCAAATATTTCCACTGGGCAATAAAGGAGAAAGTCCTACGGGCCTACAGACAACAGAGGAAACTAGTCATCCACGACTCTAAGATCCTAATCTTCCAGGACTACTCGGCAGTGGTCGCTCAGAAACGCAAAGCTTTTGCCCCGATCTGCCGTCTACTGTATGACAGGAACACTCGGTTCCAACTCTTGTTCCCAGCAAAATTGAAGGTGCAGGATGGTGACCACACACTCATCTTTGAGGATCCTGTACAGGCCAGACGACGACTTCGCTTGGAGGAAAATGGTGCAGGGTGACTCAGGTCTTTGATAGAGGAAAGCTCGCACACTTGGCATATGGACATGTGCTTCATATTCTTCTAGTTTAAAAATAGTTACTTGTAGCAATTCTACCTCTTTGATGGCAAATATCTTGTTACCCAAACCCAGGTTCGCCATCAATGTTGTTTACATGTTTATTTTGTATTTACTATTCTCGCTTGTGCTAAACTCCTTTCTTTTGCAGACGACTGAGGGCATGGTTCTCGCCGATACACACACCATTGGGATTAGGCTGGGCACGCGGCTTGCTGGGACCGCGGGAGGTTTCGTACCTGGATCCAGCTTCGTGACACGGGATGAGTCCCCAACATACGCACCTTCCTGACACATATCACACTTCTCCCCCTATCCGATTCCTCTCCTGGAATGTGGATGGCTTGAATACGCCCTTGAAGAGGAAGAAGATGCTTAAAGGGAAGAGGTCATGATTTTTTTTACCATATTGCTTTTAATATAATATTATATTACTTCTCTATGGGGGCTGCCAATTTTTTTTTCATCTCTGTGTCGATTAACGACAAATACAGATATAGAATACGGCACATACAACCCCATAGAGAATGCGAGCGGGAGCCGTTCCATTCACTATAGCGTACGCAGTCTGTGTGGGAACGGCGCATGCACCGCTCCCACACAGGCCAAAATGAAGCTCATTCGCAGAGAGAAATCCGGCGCCATTTTCATGTGGACCGGAAGCCGCTGCCGGACAGTAAGATGAAGACTTCCGGCCGCAGCTTCCAGCCATATGTTCAGGCGCAAGGAATAGGAGCGGAGGCGGCAGCAGGTAATTTATGTTCGTGTATATTATGTTCGTGCATGTTCAAATTATTCTTGGATAAATTATTCTATCTCTTGAAAATGGACTCGGTAGAGACCTCTCTCCATAAGGAATTACGGGTCCAACAATTTATTGAAACATGGGAAACACTCATTGCATTACTCCAGCAAAACCTTCAGATACAAATACGGAAATGCTTTGAACCAACGGTCTGGTTCCACGCACAGCTGCTTCTGGGGAATGCACCCGTGTAAGATACGGTCGGGATACTAGTGGTTGTCTGGTGTGGGCGAGAGCCATGCTTCTTCTTCCGTGTCCCCGCATAGATACGATGGGTTCTGTTGGGGTGGATGTATGCGGTGGGCTGGTTCCCGCGGACGCCTCCATCCCCGATTTATGTTTTTCTTTTTCAAATTCAATGGGGTGGGGAATTGCTTACAATTTAATATGCACGTGGGTGTTGCATCTGTATTGTTTCCTTTATCAGCAACGCGATGTCTGAGAAAAGAAAAGTGTACACAGCGCCACATGGTGCAAGATAAACCTCGATAGGTAAAACCATGAATTGTAGTGGTAAGTTGTTGGCCTTCCACTCTAAGCTATACCTGCCAGCATGAGCTCTTACGGTGAGTCTGTTTTTGTAACCAGGTTGCAGCTTTCAGTATCCAGGTACCGGCATCAATCGTAATGAGCCGCAAGTAAATAGAAATTATATATTTTTTGAAAAAAATATATATGTAAAAAACTGGATATTTTGGAAAGCGTTACTCAATATGAAGAATAAGCAGAGTGATGCTGATAAGCAGGTTTATTGTATAACAAGGATGGGCAACGCGTTTCAACGCAGAACATGTGACTGTTTACCGGATGACGTCAGTCACATCTGTTTTTTATCTATGTACTTGATTGTTTCATGTTTGGCGGTTTTTTTGCCTCTAATCCCCTCCCCATCATCCACATATAAGACATATGTCTTGCTTGTTTCATACCTAATTTTGGCCTGACGAAGTTGCATGTTCTGCGTTGAAACGCGTTGCCCATCCTTGTTATACAATAAACCTGCTTATCAGCATCACTCTGCTTATTCTTCATATTGAGTAACGCTTTCCAAAATATCCAGTTTTTTTACATATATTTTTTAATTTCTATTTATCAGCACAGCGAGATGAGTTATTTTGTTCTCATTTCTTTTCTTTTTTCCTCTCCTTCTCCCTTTCCCCGCCCCCCCCCTCATCTACTTATTATGTTCGACCAGTTAGGTCAACCCCTTGATGATGATTAATTGGTGTTTAATGGAAATTTCAATGATCCTCTGGACTACTGATGATATTACATTGTTCCCCCTCCTTGCTTTCCTTCTGTTTCCCCCACAAACGTAATAGTTTGGAAAAAATGTTCAATAAAAAGGTTGAAAAAAAGAATGCTAGTAACAGGTGTGAAAGTGGGGCGACAAGAGACAACTGAACGATTTATAGCCATCATGATGACCGTCAGGGATTGAGGGTGGGGGGTGGTTCGTTCTAAAACCGCTGCCTGCGGCCTAAGAGCTGATCCTGGCCTTGCAGGAGTCCCAAGTAAAGGACCCTCCCCGTTACATCCGTTGTCCTGGGCAGGCAGGTGGAGAGATGTTAATGAAGTGGGTAACACCTGAACGTTTCGTATTGTCCATTCGCCTCGCGGTGCTGCTTCCCATGAGCCTCCTTGTTCTGTCACTCGCTCGTGATCACGCCTGGAGCCACCATTCGCTCCCGTTTTTTGCCTTTGTTTGGTTACCGGTCCACTTTGGGCTGCAGGTCTGTATATCTTTTTGCTATAGATTTCATCTGAGAAAAGACCTTTCCTTTGCAAACGTTTCTTTGATACAAAAACAAAATCTACAGCTCCAATATGAACCAAACAACGTACCAGACGTCTGGCGACCCGTGCCGATGACTCCGCAGGCGCGCTGGCTCGTCTGCACCCGGCCGTGGTTGTACCTTCTGAACGTACAGACACCTTTTGTGCTTTAAAAACTCAGATCTGATCCTCAATGATTAAAACCATAAAGTGGCCGGACCGAATACGGCTTCATTATATCAACAGTGATGTGAAATGTCTCAATAAAACGTCTGAGGTGTCACGTGACCTCCGGGGGTTTGCCGCCGCGCAGTGCCTTGGTGGTAGCGGCACGGGACGCGCTGTAGTGATAAACCAATCCCCAATAAAGCAAGTTTAACAATCGTTTTATTTCACTTCAGGTTTCGAGGCCTCAACGTTCCACATTATAAACATCTTCATAACTAAACCGCTTCAGGTAACATCGAAATCAGAGCTTTATGTCAACAGTAATCACAGAGGAAACATTCAGGTCACCCGCACGTACAACTGCCCCACATATCAGCCCTTTCTGCGCTCTCTACTCCGGGTTTACAACTCCACATAGTCTAAGGCCTCATGCACACGACCGTGGTGGTGGGCGCCGCCAGCCGTAATAAGACATGTCCTATCTTCCTGCAGTCCAGGCTCCAATGCACGGACCGTGGAAAGCAGCGTCGCGTGCATGGGCCCACAATACACCCGCGGATTTGCGGCTGCATAAATACGTTCGTGTGCACGGGGCCTAATACTGGCGGGTCTGTAGGCTGAAAATGTCGTCTGTCCCCTGCAAACTGGACCCAAAGACATGTTCAGCTTTAGTGAATAAGGAAATGTTAGAACAGAAGGAATAAAAATACAAAACATGAAACATAAGGACACCAAAGGGTTAAAGAGATCCTAAATAAGCCTAAACATAGGAGTCCTGCTCAGACTTTCTACACGGAGCGCGGCCCCATCCAAGATTGGGACTCTACAGCAACAGGTTTTAGAGGTGGCGGTAGAGGCAACGAGCTGGCACAGGAAGGGTGTATTATATAACATGGGTGTGTAGGAGAGCACGACCTGGGCATAGGTTGTAGCTCCGTCACTTTAGACTCCATGTTTCCTGCTTGGACTGCATATTGGAAAGAGGTTTCCTGTCCATTTTGCAGTCTATGGGGCAATATTTTATTATTAGTTTCGTGTAGTGCGGACGTGAGGCCCGGGGCACGGTGTCTCCACAACCTTCCTCTAGGTCTATACATCTCTATGGACTTAATCCCCGCCATATAGCAGGCGCCTGTGGGGGACCAGAAGTAGATGATCTCCTCACAGCAGGGTCTGCTCTTTACCTTATGTCTTATTACGTATGGCCTTCTAGATGGGAAGCATCAGGAATAAGTCATGTCTGGACAGACTAACATTAAACAGGGCGGCTATGGAGTGGGACATCTGGCAGGGGACTGAGGGACACCAGTAACCCCGACACATCCGCCCATTGTCCCCACACTGCAAAAAATCACAAATGAGTCGATTCTAGATATTCAAAGCGAAGACGACTTCGAAGAAGACTTTACTGATCCCACATCCGAGACGAGCGGCCGTACGACGACTTGTTGGGAATATGTTTACATTTTATGACAGAGGTCACTGCCACCTCGCGGGCTGAAGGGCCGGCCGGCCTGGTAACTAGAAGAGAAGCGAAAAACAACCCCAAGACACGATGTTCACTGAAGATTGGAGTCTAAAAACAGAACGAATGTGAACTGTCCATACGAAGTGCTATACCTGGGGGAGGGGGACGCGAGATCTTCACCTCCTGATCTTATTCTAGGTGCACTAAAGAGCCAAAAACATTAAGGAATGTATTAAATAAGGACTAGAACTATTCTATAATACTGCAGCTTGACACAGGTGGATAAGGATGTGGGGGGGGGGGGGGGGTTGGGTCGGAGGGGTGTAACACAGAACCCCCCCCCCCACTCTCTTTAGTGATCTCATGTATGACACCCCCCGACCTGAAACAAATAGTGGGGAGTCCTATAAAGGATGCATAGGGGAGGATGAGAGCATTGTACCAGCGAGCACTCCCCCCCCCATCCAGGAGAATATACCAAAAGAATCCGCATAATGGGCATTGTAGTAGTACAACTGGACTGGCGGATGTTGAATCCAAGGCCTGGCTGATGTCTTCAGGGGACCATCGATATGATATTTTTGTTGGTGGGATTCTCCATCCATCTAAGAGGACAGTCTGACGTCTCATCAAGCAAAACGGGGATAGGACAAGTAAATTTTTACCTTCCCAAACCCATGTTGACCCCAGGAGTAACAGAACCAGAGGCTCCCAAAAAATATCAGGTCTGTTCAGCTGAGCGGGATTAATGAAGAGCAGACCAGTGTGAGACGACAAGCCGCGCGTCGAGTGCCAGCGCAACTTCCGTGCCCTCCTACACTTGATTAAAAAAAAAAATCTACAAATATATAGAATCACACAAACTAGAAACCTAAACTTTCACTTAGAGATCGAAAAGACAGTAAATCAGGAGTCCTTTTTTCCGCAGAACGTGCCGACCTCCCTGTGGATGATGGAGAAACGAGGATTCCAAAACCAAAAACCCAGTCCAGTCTTCTTGTTGGTCAGACGGTATCGGGCGCGGCGGCACTTGTGGTGAACCTTTATAAAATATCTCGCAAGTACCAAGTCCTACCTGGTGCGGTCGCCTCTCCGGCCGTTATACCTCCTCATGGTGGAAAGCCCATTTATGTTTCATGAAATGTGACTTATGTGCAAAGCGTTTCCCGCACAGCCGGCACATGATGGGCTTCTCGTGGTCGTGAATCTTCTCGTGTCTGGCCAGCTGGGACTTGGTGTCGAATCGATGGTCACATTTGCTGCAGGACACCGTCTTCCCTTTCGTGTGCCTTCTCTGGTGAACCAGCAGACTGCACTTATGACCGAACTTTCTTCCGCAGTGTTCACACTCGAAGGGTTTTTCTCCGGTGTGCGCCCTCTGGTGGATAACGAACTGGGACTTGTAGTCGTACTGGATACCGCAGATGGTGCAGGCGTAGCGCTTCACGGCGTGGTTCTCCGCCCGGTGCTTGATCAGCAGTGATTTGGTGATGAACACTTGGCCACAGTCCTCGCACTCCACGTCCACCTCTTCCTCGTAACTCTTCAAGTGCTTCTGGGATTTGAGGTGCCTTTTAAACGCCAGTCTTTTGGGGAAAGTCATGTCGCACTTCTTACAGTGGTAAATTCTTCTCCTTCGACGTAATAAATTGTATTTCTTCATTCTAGAACCGCCGTTGGACGCTCCCTCATCCTTAAGTACATTGGAAGAG
Source organism: Rhinoderma darwinii (assembly GCF_050947455.1). Classification (NCBI taxonomy): domain Eukaryota; kingdom Metazoa; phylum Chordata; class Amphibia; order Anura; family Rhinodermatidae; genus Rhinoderma; species Rhinoderma darwinii. The sequence continues at coordinate 64,427,313 of NC_134699.1, forward strand.
CTCGGAAGGCTTGACGAGAAGTCCTCGTCCCCTTGCGTGGAGTCCTCCTCGTCATCATCTTCCTCGGACAATAACTCGGACTCGCTGTAGTCGCTGAACGCACCGTCGTCCGGCAGCCATTCTGGAGAGTTCGGCTGCTTTGTCATATCTTTGGCTTCCTCCTCACTGACTGACTCATCTGTTACACGGGAAGACAAGATTAAAGAGCAGCCATCACGATTGGTGGGGGTTTAATACAATCACAAGGCGGGATCTCCCTAAACGAGGGCTAATGTTTTCCGTGTCCTGCTGGGAGATCTTTCAGGTCATTAATTAATACGTGCGAATGATTCTAAGGCCTGTGTCCCCCTCCGAACAAGTCCATGGGGTTTACATATCATCATCTCGCTCCTCCGGACCATGCTAGGGATAGATTTCTCTATTAGTGAGATAGGGGGCACCCAAATCAAATACGGTCATCAGTACGAAGGTCACGTGCAGCATTCCAGCCAATCCCATGGCAGGTAAGTAACCCGCTTACCGTGTGATTGGATGAAAGACCGCAGCGGATAAGAGTAGGACTAATGCAATGCCCTGATCTTCCTCTAGGGGGAATTTATACGATGAAAAGAGCTGTACAGTGGAGGAAATAAGTATTTGATCCCTTGCTGATTTTGTAAGTTTGCCCACTGTCAAAGACATGAACAGTCTAGAATTTTTAGGCTAGGTTAATTTTACCAGTGAGAGATAGATTATATATAAAAAAAAACAGAAAATCACATTGTCAAAATGATATATATTTATTTGCATTGTGCACAGAGAAATAAGTATTTGATCCCCTACCAACCATTAAGAGTTCAGCCTCCTCCAGATCCAGTTACACGCTCCAAATCAACTTGGTGCCTGCATTAAAGACAGCTCTTACATGGTCACCTGTATAAAAGACTCCTGTCCACAGACTCAATGAATCAGTCTGACTCTAACCTCAACAACATGGGCAAGACCAAAGAGCTTTCTAAGGATGTCAGGGACAAGATCATAGACCTGCACAAGGCTGGAATGGGCTACAAAACCATAAGTAAGACGCTGGGTGAGACGGAGACAACTGTTGGTGCAATAGTAAGAAAATAGAAGACATACAAAATGACTGTCAATCGACATCGATCTGGGGCTCCATGCAAAATCTCACCTCGTGGGGTATCCTTGATCCTGAGGAAGGTGAGAGCTCAGCCGAAAACTACACGGGGGGAACTTGTTAATGATCTCAAGGCAGCTGGGACCACAGTCACCAAGAAAACCATTGGTAACACATTACGCCGTAATGGATTAAAATCCTGCAGTGCCCGCAAGGTCCCCCTGCTCAAGAAGGCACATGTACAGGCCCGTCTGAAGTTTACAAATGAACATCTGGATGATTCTGAGAGTGATTGGGAGAAGGTGCTGTGGTCAGATGAGACTAAAATTGAGCTCTTTGGCATTAACTCAACTCGCCGTGTTTGGAGGAAGAGAAATGCTGCCTATGACCCAAAGAACACCGTCCCCACTGTCAAGCATGGAGGTGGAAACATTATGTTTTGGGGGTGTTTCTCTGCTAAGGGCACAGGACTACTTCACCGCATCAATGGGAGAGTGACAACCTCCTTCCCTCCACCAGGACATTAAAAATGGCTCGTGGCTGGGTCTTTCAGCACGACAATGACCCGAAACATACAGCCAAGGCAACAAAGGAGTGGCTCAAAAAGAAGCACATTAAGGTCATGGAGTGGCCTAGCCAGTCTCCAGACCTTAATCCCATCGAAAACTTATGGAGGGAGCTGAAGATCCGAGTTGCCAAGCGACAGCCTCAAAATCTTAATGATTTACAGATGATCTGCAAAGAGGAGTGGGCCAAAATTCCATCTAACGTGTGTGCAAACCTCATCATCAACTACAAAAAACGTCTGACTGCTGTGCTTGCCAACAAGGGTTTTGCCACCAAGTATTAAGTCTTGTTTGCCAAAGGGATGAAATACTTATTTCTCTGTGCACAATGCAAATAAATATATATAATTTTGACAATGTGATTTTTTTAATATAATCTATCTCTCACTGGTAAAATTAACCTAGCCTAAAAATTCTAGACTGTTCATGTCTTTGACAGTGGGCAAACTTACAAAATCAGCAAGGGATCAAATACTTATTTCCTTCACTGTATATACTGCCATGTCAATTTTATAGGGGAAAATGTGTAGACTGATGAACCTTCACCCTAAAACAGGATCGTTCACAATTTCCCAGATACAAAAGCGACCGCTGAGTTCCTGACATGATATAAATATTACATAGTATGGAATTACTTTGCTGGTTCTTTTTGATGTCCCTCCCTCCGCTTGATTCCTATTGGTAGAGCCCGGCGCCAGTCTTACCTGAATCTGTATCGTCCGGCAGTTCCGAGACATCCGGAGGCTCCTCTGTGACCACGTCGCTGTAAAGCTCCTTGTGTGATTTGATATAGTCCCACTCCTCCACCGAGAAATACATAGCGACGTCGTCGCACTTCACCGGCACCTGCAACGCAGGACATGAGGCTCAGCGCCGGCGACTCGCACCCCAGAACAGTTACACTCCACCGAAAACAGACGTCTCTGACTAAAATGATTCATTTCTATATCCCTAACGAATCATGGCCTATTGATAAGCGACAGCTGAATTATGTTCACGCCGCTGCTCAGCAGGTGCGGACATACCTCTATGTACTCATCGTGTCACCTACAACGACCACGAGACACACACAATACAAGCCGATAGCAGGAACAGCCCGGTACATCTGATCAGTGGCCATGGCCGGTACCACAACTTGTAATGAGGATGATGATGATGTCAGCACTCACCTCCTCCGGACTGTCAGGGGGGTCATCTCTCTCCGCCAGCACCCATTTCTACATAGGAAGACACATTACAAGTTAGATGAGAGAATAATAATAAGATCGTTATCGCAGTTTCCTCCGGGTGTCACCCACTGGGAGAAGGTGATCAGACATCACCGCCATGTGGTCTATACAGTAACAGCCCCTACAGGGTCCAATGTTTGGTGCAACGTCTGACAACTCCACTCCCACGCTCTTACAGGAGAGATCGGTGCTTGGAGAGTCTCAAATAGAAACAGAGGTGGATTCATATCCCCATTTACAGCAATGTCAGCACAGATCGGCCTTTACACAGGCAGGATGTGGATATTGATGTGGATGGTGATGTGGATGAACACCCGGCCTCCATGACAATAGCGCACATGACAGAGGTCACACCAGGAAATCTCTTAGTGGCGCAGCCTCTGACTAGAAGCGAGCCGGTCTCAATGGCTTTATGACAGTAAGAAGACCAAGCACAATCTCACATCTCCAGTCAGAAGAGCCACGATCTCCAGGACTTGCTTCAGGAACTTCTGCGTCATCAGCTTGGACTCCTCTTCAATAAAGGGGGTATTGAGCAAATGCTGCATGAGCGAGACCTGAAATCCAGAGAAAAGATCATAGGGGAGAGGTCTAAACATTCATCCTGTACATCTATTATACACGTATCTTGTGGCCTCTGGCCACGTGGCTCATGATGCAGTGACCGGGCGCTTTAATAGGGGTATATCCCATCTCAGACATTTATGGCTTCTATTTAGGATATGTAATAAATGTTGGAGATGGGAATAAATCAGTAAGAGCGATGGAGGAAGTGCACTGTAGCTTGACTTACCATCACTTCCTCCATGGCAAAGAACAATCTGCTGTCTTTTACGGGGACATTTCTTGGTAACGGAGAAGTGTCCGGAGTCAGTCCCTGCAGTAACGACGTCCAGTTCTGCAGAGCCGGATCTTCGGTTTCCTGGTTTGGATCCGCGGTTACGGGCTCTCCCATACTCATGTCTCTGGGTGGGACCGCAGGGCCGAACCGGTAAAGATAATCCGGTCTTACGCTCCAAGAATCATCTCTGCGGCCAAGTAGGAACTCCGAGCACTGAACGGCCTTGTCTGCCGTGCACCGCAGGGACTGCAAATTGTTGAAAAATTTTAACATTCGTGTGGAAGTGGAAGCTTCTCGGACAAGTATCGGTCTGGTGAGCACCCCAATGCTGCGGACGCCCCAGGAAGGGTCGGTGTTGGTGGCGACGTGTCTCAGATTGCGGTTGTATTCGGCATAGACGTTGAGGTGTTCTTTGGAATGGTAAGAGTCATCAAAACCAGACTCCGACTGAAAGGGTAACTCGACCTCCTCCTCCTTTATGATGTTCCTCTGAAGGCCTGGAAAGATAGTGGGTACAGCACCGGCTTTCAGCTTCACCTCTGCCCCGTGGATCATATAACTATCGGGGGCAAAGTGATCAGAACACATTCCAAATCTCTCCGAGGGGCTCATGTCAAGCACCTGCCGGGCAGCGAGGTCCAGGTCACCGAAGTTCTGGCCGGTTTGCTGGAGCCACAATTTTACTATAGACAAGTTGTTAGGAAACATGTGGACAGTGACATCAGGATGCTGGATCTCCACAAAGTTCGGGCATTCTGTAACTATGCATCTAGAGGTGACCTCCCCCTGCAAAGAAAACATCACTGGATGTTATTATATATATATATATAGCATACAGTAATCTAATAATATACAAATATACCACAAGAGTGAGAAACATTGTTTACAGGTGACGAGAATGTAAAGTTAAAGGGGTTCTCTGCGCATTTTATATTGATAGCCTATCATTAGGATAAATCAATATAAACATCCCCACCGATCAACTGATAGAAGGGGCTGCGGAGTCAAACGCTTCAGCCTAGTCAAGACTTACCAGGTTCAGCACCGTACACATCCATAACTACTATAATACTGTCCACTATATACAAGAATATAACTACTATAATACTGCTCCTATATACAAGAATATAACTACCATAATACTGCCCCCTATATACAAGAATATAACTACTATAATACTGCCCCTATATACAGGAATATAACTACTATAATACTGCCCCCTATATACAAGAATATAACTACTATAATACTGCTCCTATATACAAGAATATAACTACTATAATACTGCTCCTATATACAAGAATATAACTACTATAATACTGTCCACTATATACAAGAATATAACTACTATAATACTGCTCCTATATACAGGAATATAACTACTATAATACTGCCCCCTATGTACAAGAATATAACTACTATAATACTGTCCCCTATATACAAGAATATAACTACTATAATACTGCTCCTATATACAAGAATATAACTACTATAATACTGCTCCCTATATACAAGAATATAACTACTATAATACTGCCCCCTATACAAGAATATAACTACTATAATACTGCCCATATATACAAGAATATAACTACTATAATACTGCCCCCTATATACAAGAATATAACTACTATAATACTGCCCCTATATACAAGAATATAACTACTATAATACTGCTCCTATATACAATAATATAACTACTATAATACTGCCTCCTATATACAAGAATATAACTACTATAATACTGCCCCCTATATACAAGAATATAACTACTATAATACTGCCCCCTATATACAAGAATATAACTACTATAATACTGCTCCTATATACAAGAATATAACTACTATAATACTGCTCCCTATATACAAGAATATAACTACTATAATACTGCCCCCTATACAAGAATATAACTACTATAATACTGCCCATATATACAAGAATATAACTACTATAATACTGCCCCCTATATACAAGAATATAACTACTATAATACTGCCTCCTATATACAAGAATATAACTACTATAATACTGCCCCTATATACAAGAATATAACTACTATAATACTGCCCCTATATACAAGAATATAACTACTATAATACTGCTCCTATATACAAGAATATAACTACTATAATACTGCCCCTATATACAAAAATATAACTACTATAATACTACCCCTATATACAAGAATATAACTACTATAATACTGCCCCTATATACAAGAATATAACTACTATAATACTGCCCCTATATACAAGAATATAACTACTATAATACTGTCCCCTATATACAAGAATATATCTACTATAATACTGCTCCTATATACAAGAATATAACTACTATAATACTGCTCCTATATACAAGAATATAACTACTATAATACTGCTCCTATATACAAGATATAACTACTATAATACTGCTCCTATATACAAGAATATAACTACTATAATACTGTCCCCCTATATACAAGAATATAACTACTATAATACTGCCCCTATATACAAGAATATAACTACTATAATACTGCCTCCTATATACAAGAATATAACTACTATAATACTGCCTCCTATATACAAGATTATAACTACTATAATACTGCTCCTATATACAAGAATATAACTACTATAATACTGCTCCCTATATACAAGAATATAACTACTATAATACTGCCTCCTATATACAAGAATATAACTACTATAATACTGCCTCCTATATACAAGAATATAACTACTATAATACTGCCCCCTATATACAAGAATATAACTACTATAATACTGCCCCCTATATACAAGAATATAACTACTATAATACTGCCCCCTATATACAAGAATATAACTACTATAATACTGCTCCTATATACAAGAATATAACTACTATAATACTGCCCCCTATATACAAGAATATAACTACTATAATACTGCCCCCTATATACAAGAATATAACTACTATAATACTGCCCCTATATACAAGAATATAACTACTATAATACTGCCCCCTATATACAAGAATATAACTACTATAATACTACTCCTATATACAAGAATATAACTACTATAATACTGCCCCTATATACAAGAATATAACTACTATAATACTGCCCCTATATACAATATAACTACTATAATACTGCCCCCTATATACAAGAATATAACTACTATAATACTGCCCCCTATATACAAGAATATAACTACTATAATACTGCTCCTATATACAAGAATATAACTACTATAATACTGCCCCCTATATACAAGAATATAACTACTATAATACTGCTCCTATATACAAGAATATAACTACTATAATACTGCCCCCTATATACAAGAATATAACTACTATAATACTGCTCCTATATACAAGAATATAACTACTATAATACTGTCCTTATATACAAGAATATAAATACTATAATACTACTACTATATACAAGAATATAACTACTATAATACTGCCCCCTATATACAAGAATATAACTACTATAATACTGCTCCTATATACAAGAATATAACTACTATAATACTGCCCCCTATATACAAGAATATAATTACTATAATACTGCTCCCTCTATACAAGAATATAACTACTATAATACTGCCCCCTATATACAAGAATATAACTACTATAATACTACTCCTATATACAAGAATATAACTACTATAATACTGCCCCTATATACAAGAATATAACTACTATAATACTGCCCCTATATACAATATAACTACTATAATACTGCCCCCTATATACAAGAATATAACTACTATAATACTGCCCCCTATATACAAGAATATAACTACTATAATACTGCTCCTATATACAAGAATATAACTACTATAATACTGCTCCTGTATACAAGAATATAACTACTATAATACTACTCCTATATACAAGAATATAACTACTATAATACTGCCCCTATATACAAGAATATAAATACTATAATACTACTACTATATACAAGAATATAACTACTATAATACTGCCCCCTATATACAAGAATATAAATACTATAATACTGCCCCCTATATACAAGAATATAACTACTATAATACTGCTCCTATATACAAGAATATAACTACTATAATACTGCCCCCTATATACAAGAATATAACTACTATAATACTGCTCCTATATACAAGAATATAACTACTATAATACTGCTCCTGTATACAAGAATATAACTACTATAATACTACTCCTATATACAAGAATATTTCTACTATAATACTGCCCCTATATACAAGAATATAAATACTATAATACTACTACTATATACAAGAATATAACTACTATAATACTGCCCCCTATATACAAGAATATAAATACTATAATACTGCCCCCTATATACAAGAATATAACTACTATAATACTGACCCTATATACAAGAATATAATTACTATAATACTGCCCCCTATATACAAGAATATAACTACTATAATACTGCCCCCTATATACAAGAATATAAATACTATAATACTGCCCCCTATATACAAGAATATAAATACTATAATACTGCCCCCTATATACAAGAATATAAATACTATAATACTGCCCCCTATATACAAGAATATAACTACTATAATACTGCCCCCTATATACAAGAATATAAATACTATAATACTGCCCCCTATATACAAGAATATAAATACTATAATACTGCCCCCTATATACAAGAATATAACTACTATAATACTGCTCCCTATATACAAGAATATAACTACTATAATACTGCTCCTATATACAAGAATATAACTACTATAATACTGCTCCTATATACAAGAATATAACTACTATAATACTGCCACTATATACAAGAACATAACTACTATAATACTGCCCCTATATACAAGAACATAACTACTATAATACTGCTCCTATATACAAGAATATAACTACTATAATACTGCCCCCTATATACAAGAATATAACTACTATAATCCTGCCCCCTATATACAAGAATATAACTACTATAATACTGCCCCCTATATACAAGAATATAACTACTATACTACTGCCCCCTATATACAAGAATATAACTACTATAATACTGCTCCTATATACAAGAATATAACTACTATAATACTGTCTCCTATATACAAGAATATAACTACTATAATCCTGCCCCCTATATACAAGAATATAACTACTATAATACTGCCCTTATATACAAGAATATAACTACTATAATACTGCCCTCTATATACAAGAATATAACTACTATAATACTGCCCCCTATATACAAGAATATAACTACTATAATACTGCCTCCTATATACAAGAATATAACTACCATAATACTGCCCCTTATATACAAGAATATAACTACTATAACACTGCTCCTATATACAAGAATATAACTACTATAATACTGCCTCCTATATACAAGAATATAACTACTATAATACTGACCCTATATACAAGAATATAACTACTATAATACTGCTCTTATATACAAGAATATAACTACTAGAATACTGCTCCTATATACGAGAATATAACTACTATAATACTGCCCCTATATACAAGAATATAACTACTATAATACTGCCCCCTATATATAACTAGTCTGGTTTGTTGTCTCTGTACGGATATGTAAGAATACGTGTGACTTCACACCCCATTCCTCCGTCACTCTTGTGTATTGACATACGAGGATAGATACAGTAATAAATAATATGGCGGACGCCTCTGAAGCATTTGGCTTAGTCTTCTGCAGTCTTGTCTCTGTGTCGGGTCTGCGGATTGTGGACTGTAATACGGTCGTCACACATGTAGAATACTTTTCTCTGTGTGAACAGCTCTGTAGAATATGTCTGGCTCCGTATTCAGTATGCAGGTCATAAATACACAAGTGTGAGTGAGGGTGAGGCTGGATAAGTGACATTGTGACTTGCCGATGCTTCGTGGTCTGGGTGGAGTGGACTTGTGGACTGGGAGTGGCACTGCTCGATCTTCAGTGGTGCGGTCCCGCTGTCCACTAGAGATGGCGGGGAGGAATCATAGTCACATTCTTCAGTTTTAATCTGGACTATCCTGGAGTCTAATGACTGAGAGGAGAGTACTGACGGCTGGACAGACAAGGTCGGGAGCGCGTCCTTCTTCAGTATTCTCCTTCCGCCCTCGACCATCGTGTAGCATTCTGGGGAGAAGTGGCGAGAACAGATCCGGTATTCAGACTTCAATTTGTCCTCCATGATTTTTTGAGAAACTTCATCCATGTCTTGGAAGTCCAGTCCGGTTTGGAGCAGCCAGGACTTGATGAGTTTTATAGTATTGGGGAATGAATGAAGAATCACGCCGGGGACATTGCTCTTCCAGGTGACGGCACATCCCTTCACGATACACGACGTCATCCTGCCCGGAAACACAAAAAACAAAGAAATAAATGACAAAAACATCTCCGACACCCGTCTATCGGGCCCTCTGGCCATGCTGCTCCGGTGGAGCCTTTTCAAGCAATAGTGGAACCCTCCTTTAAGTATCTGGTGGGATGGGCTGTGAATGCAACTGGTCACCACTGCATGCGGGCACCGCTTATCTGATCAGCGTGGTAGTGGGGTGAGCAGACTTTTATATACCGTGACCGATCCTTTATCAGACAATGCTAAAAACACAACTTCCCTTCTCAGGACAGTGGTGTATGGCAGGGTTGGTTTAGTGAGGGGGAGAGGATGGAAGTTGTTGTTTTTAAAGCAGCAGAGGGTTGCAGTGCCTCTGCTGGTGATGTGCAGTAATGACAGCTTGCTGAACATCCAATCAGACAGGTATAATCTACTCTCTTACTACGTCACCTCCTCAAGACGTGTCCCAAAATCTGAGTGTGGAGACTAAAGTCCGGCCCGTGCGCAGAGTCCTGACCGCTGCATGTATGGCCGCCGCTACATAACCACATGATCTGGGGGGGCGTGCTCCCTCTTCAGGGTAACTCGGGGCGTGCTGCTCACACCAGCCACCTCCTGGTCTTATATCCTCGGCCTCCTCCTAGAAGAACCATTGGACATTGATTCCAGCAAGGGTGAAGGAGTGGTCTCCAGGGGGTCAGTCATGGGTAATATACACGATCCGGCCATTTTGTATTCTATTTTTTGTGGGGTGATTTTCCGGCGTTCATCGGATAAATAACGGTATCTTCCGGACGCGGCGACACCGGTGATGTTCAGGATTTATCACATTATTTTATTACAGAAACATCATGTGGGTTATAATAGATTTTAAATCACTTTAGATTTCTTGTAGGTCACACACCCCCCTCGCCAGCCTGATGCGACTTGGGCCTTGTTCACACAGTGCAGATTTTGCACGCGTTTATCAAGCCGAAATGGAACCTGAACAGAATATATAAATGAAGGCCTTAAAGTTCCTGTTTTCCTGGATCCAATTGTGGCTTTGGCTTTAAAAACGCACACAAATTCTGCACGGTGTGAACAAGGCCTTGTAGTTCTAGTTGAGGACGGCCTGTTCACCCCTCCCCATGTTTTTGGAGTTTACCTTTCATACGGGTTCAGGAACTTTCCAGATATGAATCCTCAGGTTTTAGATGAAGGTGCGGAGTCTATGAAGAGAACGGCAGACATGAGACTGCGGAGAAACTAAAGAGGAACTCCTGCTGACATCACCCGGAGTCACCCCAGAGAGCACATAGCAAATATCTGACCCGTACACAGAACTGGAATTTTTACACTGCTGCTTTAGTACTAGCGCCCCCTATATTTATACTGCAGCATTAGTACTAGCACCCCCTATATTACATATTTGCACTGTAGCATTAGTACTAGCACCCCCTATATTACATATATATACTGCAGTACTAGCACCCCCTATATTACATATTTGCACTGTAGCATTAGTACTAGCGCCCCCTATATTACATATATATACTGCAGTACTAGCGCCCCCTATATTACCTATATATACTGCAGTACTAGCACCCCCTATATTACATATTTGCACTGTAGCATTAGTACTAGCACCCCCTATATTACATATATATACTGCAGTACTAGCGCCCCCTATATTACATATATATACTGCAGTACTAGCGCCCCCTATATTACATATTTGCACTGCAGCATTAGTACTAGCGCCCCCTATATTACATATATATATACTGCAGTACTAGCACCCCCTATATTACATATTTGCACTGCAGCATTAGTACTAGCGCCCCCTATATTACATATATACTGCAGTACTAGCGCCCCCTATATTACATATTTGCACTGCAGCATGTCATCACACCTTGACCACATGAAATATGGTTATAACATAGGGCAGCCATGTTTTCCCCCTCACACGGTGACATTATATCAGGACACCCCGGGTTACACAGGAAGCTTCCAGTACAATGTGGTGATGGGTAATAATGAGCTCATTCACACCTCCGCCTCCTCCTATTATCTACACCCGACATGTATGAACCCTCCCGTCCCCCGGCACTGTGAGTAACAATACATAGTGGGGTCCACGCCGCCTGCGCCCCCCACCATTACCTGCCCACAGACGCTCAGCGTGCAGCTTGGAGGGAACAACACTCTCTCTGGACGTGCTGATTGGCTGCGCCAGTGAGGTGACGTCACCGCGCCCCACCCGCCGTCGTCATGCCTTCTGGGAAATGTGGTTTATTTTGTTTGGACGCCGAAGCGTTTTGATTGGCTGTGCTTGGGTACGTCACTGATGCCCAGCGGCGTGTAGTTCGCGCTGATGAAGGCGCAGGACTACAACTCCCAGAATCCTAATAGGACAAAAAGGAACTGTTTGATGATGTCTCGGTCTGTCAGCCAATAGAGTTGCAGCTTTGTTCCCAAACGTGCTATTTCCATTTTGTGCGCGGCTGTGAACGGTAGGTAAGTTTCCTGCTTATATTCTACGTGTTGTTATATATTATCAATGACTGGTCTGTAATCACTATACTCTGCTCTACAGCTCACCCCCTGTAATATATATATATATATATATATATATATATATATATTCGATAACCTCTATATTGTGTCTAGACTACCTAAAAGCAGTTTCCAGTTCCAAACCCCATGTCGCGATATACATACGTTTCCAGTCATGTGACTTTTCTCGCCTTCAGTCGCTAAATGGGAAACAATGGCGACTGCTGTAAGTTCTACGATAAAGTAATGAGCCTCATAACGAACTCTGTCTTAAACCGTCCAGGTTGTCTGTAGTAACCAATCAGAGCTCCGTTTTCATTTCTCAAACTGCTGTGGAAAAATGAAAGCTGTGCTCTGATTGGTTGCTATGGGCAACAAGGTCCGCTTTCCTTTCAGACGGTTTTAATGGATGAGGCCGGTGTTTTCTCCTGGGGGTAGTAGTTGTGCTTATGTATGTACAGCCCGTGTAGTTGGACTGAGTATGTCTCCGGCACTGAGTGACGTTTCATCTCATTGAGTTGTATTATATGACTGGGGCAGCCTCCATACGTTGCGTTGTCTCTTCCGTCCCAAGAAAATGTCATTGCATAGATGTCCGTTTATTCCTAGGCGACATTGTTAGTTTAGTAACGGTCACGCGAGCGGTAGGGTGGCCGCTCTTCTTAGCTGTCTGTCCCCTACGACTTGCTAACCTACCAGATACGAGGAACAGATGGGAGTGTGAACGCAGGACCAGACTACGCAGGGTTCGTTTGTAGTCTGTTACCATAGCGACTCATAATTCTCTTCCTTTTTTTTCTTCTTTTTTTTTTTTTTTTAAAGAATTTTCTACATAAAATTTAAAAAAAGAGGGACTTATGTGATAATGCCGCTGCTCTCCGTTTTCCTTGTGATGTGATGTCCATGCGATCTGCAGAATAGTGACTGAGATATTTTATAGAAACAGCGCCACATCTTTCTATGGGTTATGTCTGGTATTGCAGCTTCATTGAAGCGAATGGGGCTGAGCTGCATTACCACACGCAACCTGTGGACAGTTGTGGTGCTGTTTATGAAAGAAAGCAGCCATGTTTTTCTAATCCTGTACCACCCCATTATAAGGAGTTTTTCAGCAGCTTGGGTTCTGTATAGAGGAGGGGGAGGGCAGTGTAGCGATACCGGTTGCATGACTGAGAAATGGATGTTTAAAGCCCGTGTCGCTGCCATCACAAGGCGGCCCATTGGTGTTCCAGGCTCTCCACGCTGCCAGCCCCGCCCCTCTGCTCTGTGCGGCGGCTTTAGTGGTTTCCTGATTGGATGCTAGAGCTGTCACTCAGAGCAGAGACTGGCACTTGTGACCGTTGCATTAAACGTTCACTTCCCGGTCGTGAAATTTGCGTGACCAACACAACAAGTATCACTACCCTGCCCCCCCCCCCCCATATGGAGCCCGGGCAGCAGTCGTGGGGGCTCCAAACTTCTACCACATTCCCTTTAATGCTGGTGCGTAGTAGAGTTGGCGATGTTATTTTTTTTATTTTATTTTTACGTCGTCTTCACCGCTTCGTTACAGACGCCTGATTATTATATGTGGCCAAAAATACAAACTAGAAGAGGCAAAATCTAATAAATATTTCCCGGTGATTACAAAAGGTAACGTGGACCTGTCCGCTGTAACTGAGGAGAAAATGAATAAGGTGGAAAAAAAGCAAAAAGTTGAGTAAGAACAACGTATGATCCCGCTGCGTGGGCCACAACCCGCGGTGGCGTAGTCCAGTGCATTTACCATCTTTCTTTTGCAAATATGAGGCGTATGGATCTGGCCATACTCGCGTCTCTTCCGCTTCTAACCTGTGCCCGGGCTGCGGCTGTTTTTTAGCCCGCGCTTCGCTCTGCATTCTATCTGTCATATAAAGTGACAAGCTGGACGAGGGGACGTGGCCAGGTAATTTGTATGTGTGGAATCGGACGGTCTCATAGTGAGGCTCCTAACCAGAGGTCTCGCTGCTGGAACCCCCGTGGATCGGCTGTTTGTGGTGGGGGGGCCTCAGTACTTGATCTTCTTGTATAAGACGGTGCACCCTCAAGACCATTACCTTACTAGATGTGGTGACAGAATGAGAAGAGTACGTGAAGAGGCGACGTCCAACTATAAACCCTTTCAGGAGGTTCTTCTGTCCACTCTTGTGTCTGGATCATGTATGTTCAGTCAAGGTGTCTGGTGGTCTCCATGGACGGGTTGTGGTGAATGGCCCGTCATGTTCTGTAACTTATTAAGAAGCGTCGGTTTACTCCCCTGGTCTATACAACCATTGACCCACGTAGAGGAGAAAATATTAAGATTCCTAGAGGACACGCAAGAGGACACAGACCCCTCAGGTTGCCCAAGGATTGGCACGTGCCTCGTTTCTTGACCTGGCAATGGCTGCCAAGAAGTAACCAGCTTTTCTTATTTGGCACATTGTCTTTGTCAACGCTCTACAATGGTGGAACCAATAGTGAATCGGTCAGGAAGGCGTGGAGCCAGCGGGTTCATTATCAACCTTCTTCACTTTATCATCAGCCATGGTGACGTTGTATCATCCGGGACCTGCCAGACACGATCTACTACATCGGACCAAACCTATACATGACTCCAAGTATCCCATATGTTCTCTGTGGACATCTGGTGGAACAATTATGGGATGTGTCTCAAACTCTTTCTTTTTTTTAAGTTATTCTAAAGTTTAACATCAATTGGCCTTGAAATTCCCTTGTGGGTCAATAGAATATTTTCTCATCCTGGAGAGGTTTCCAACCATGAGAAAGCTGATCGCTATTTCACTCGACTCCACCATAAACGTGAGTGGGGAGAGGTCCATAGGCGGCTTCAGACCCTTCTGCCAGTCGCTTATATTCCGCGAGAACAAAAGATGGGCAATATTGAAACCCAACATGCCCGACCTTTTTTTTTTTTTTTTTTTTTTTCCTTGACATCTGCCATTGGGGGAGAGTCGGGAGGTCCCCATACACATTAGTCTGCCGGTCCCGTTGAAAGTGACGGGTTCAGTCCTTCTGGACCGGCGTGAGGTTAGTAATTATGTTCTTGCTGGTGCCTCAAGTCCTAATATTGTAGAAGTTGTGTGTCTTTTAGGTGTAGTCACGTAGATTTTTCTGGGACAATTCATTCTGGGACTATACTGAATTGTCCACTTTCATAGTCTGTTGTATGTAGAACTCGCTAGTCCATGCCCACTTCTTGGTACCAGATCTGTTTTTGGCCAGGTATAGATGACGTTTCAGAGCAGGTGGATCAATATTATCTTGGAGCAACCACATATTCACCAATCCTGGCCCTCGGCTGTCCTCTGCACCTGTTTTTGTGCCATGGGCTTGTGTAAAGGGCACAAGGACAGGAATGCTTGAGCCTTTGTTTTTATCCAGTCACGCATTACGTACAGTATCTTGTCTTTACACGTTGTACGTGTCTGTTCACAAAGGCGATTATAGGGTATCCCAGTCTTAAGAAATGGATGGCCTGTCCTTTATTATGGTCCCTGCTTGTTCTATGAGTCACTGACACACTTATAGCGGCGGTTCAGTGTCACAGCCTTCTCACATTTACTTGAGCTTGCAACAAATGTGTAGGCGATTCACAGTACGAAGCAGAGCTCATACGAGTGATGTGGCCCCTTCAAAACAGGTAATCAGTGGAGGTGCTGAGTCTGACCCCCACGATCAGATATTGATGGCCTATGGGGAGGATAGGCCATTCATTTCTTAAGACTGGAAAACCCCTTTAAGCCCCTTACACTCAGTGGTTCTATGGCTCCTATATAGAAGAAAAACTTGAGTATAAATCTGCATATAATCGGCTATGTGAATTCTGGCTAGTGAGCCTCACTATATACTGATCCTTCCTGTTCTGTAGAGATCACTTCTCAGTATACATCTCATTACCATCACAGGCAGAATTACACTGACAGGTAACACCTATATATAGACGACACCGGATCGACCATTTATAATAGGCGATGGACACCTCCCCTCCCTGCACAATGACCCCTCAACAGGTCATAGAGCATGCCCACTACACACTCCCATATAAAGTCAATGGATCAGATCCTGACTATTGTTTCCTATGGTCCATGTGGCTGCTGTAAAGCAGATCTCTAAATGCTGTGAATAGCCGTTCAGAAAATAAAAAAAAAGTAAATGTTTTAATTTAGTAAAACAAAATATAAGCAATCCTTTCCCGTTAAAGGGGTTGGCCGCTTTCTAAATATATTAATGTCCTATGCCCGAATGTAAAAAGTTACCTAGCCTTACACCTGGGATGTCTTTGGAAATAGTGCATCCCCCACCTGGTCTGTAGCTTGCACTGCGGGGCAAGCGACCATGTAAACCACATCTGAGCATTGATGGACGCCGCAGTGATGTAATATATCACATGATCCCCGAGTATAACTTAAACGTTAGGGCATATGACATTAAAGGGTTATTCCCATCTTAGACCCTTACGGTATATGGACAGGATATGCCATAAATGTCTGATAGATGTAGGTCCCATCTCTGGACCCGCACCTATACCCAAAACGTGGTTCCCCGACCCCATCCCACTTAGGCGGTCGTTGCATATAGGTGGAGAGGTGGCCAGATTACGAAGCACCAGAGCTGGCCGTGCTATGCGGTGTCCATAACGCCCATAGAAGTGCCATAAATGTCTAAGATGGGAATATCTCTAATTGTTAAGGGGTGGCCAACACTTTTAAGGTACCGTTTTCTGTAAGACAGGAAGTCTAAAGTGTTAAAAGATTTTGGTAACTTTTTTGGTGCTGATCAGGAAGGTGTAAATACTGCAAGATTTTTGTTTTTCCTTTATTCATGAACGTTGGTGCGTCTGAGACCCTTCTACCTGGTTCTTCATGATTTCAGTGGGGGCATTGTCAGACGCAAAGTCTCTCAATGCCGTCTTCATATTCATGTATCCTAAACGTCTTGAGCCGTGGACGCTTAGAAACGTACTCCAGTCCATGGATGCTCTGGACCGGGATGAACGGCTTGGACTGAATTGGATGACCCTCGGTAAGTACGTCTATTCTACCAGTGGTTTATGGGTTTGCTAATTCACAAATAGGTTGCATCTTCACAAGATGTCTGGCTCTCCTGTGTACAGGCGATGACCGGTCCACTCTAAACGCCAAAAAATCCATGTAAACAGAACCATTACTGATCCTGATCATCTGCAGAAAATTAGTGGACGGTTTTTCGTTAAAAACAAGAAGTTGGCCATACTTTTCCTTTATGATGAGCTGGAGTACATAGGTGGACGGGACGGGCAGATGTCTCAGACGGCATCTACTTGTGTTTGGTCACCCTTCTATCGACAACCTATATAGAAACGTCTTTAATAAGATATACAACAACATTTGATAGGCCACGCTGGTAGAATTGGGGCATCATTTTCTCTAAGATGATGAGGTACCTGCTCCCTATTGTGTGAGATGCTTTAGTTAAACCGTTTTTAGTCTCTCACTATTCCTCTATTTTCATCTTGTCGAATGAATAGTTTTATTAAAGAGAAAAATGTTGTTTCTTTTGTCTTAATCTTCGCAGGGGGACAATCATGCCCAGTTGTATTGTTTTAGGCTGCCCACACAAGTGTGGCAAAAAGGACTCGTTTCCGGGAGTCATAATGCATGCCTTCCCCCGATCCCTGGATCGAATCAAGGCTTGGCTTCTCCGGACTGGTCAGATATTTGAAGACTTGGACGGATTGGCACAACGGATCTACGATGGAAAGAAGAACAACGGACATCGCCTTTGCTCCGCACATTTTACAGTAGACAGTTATAAAGCAAATAAATCCCACAGCATTCTTCGACCTGATGCCCTCCCAAGCATTTTCCCTCCGCCTGGGGTCCATCACAGCCGTAGACGGGCACGGAAGCAAAAAAAAGATGTTTTGAGTCAGCTTTCCAACTCGCAACCTCACTTGCTTTGGCAAGAATCTGCTAGAGGAGAAGCCTGGACGGAAAGAGAGTATTTGTTACAGGGTGCCGAAACCCAGACGGACCTGTCCTGTTTTGACAGAAGAGATCTTCAACAGTACGATGGATCTTTACCAGATAAAGAGTTTCAGCATCTTCTTCAAGATCCTCATCGTGTCCTAGAACACTCTGTGCCAAGCGGCCCTCAATCTCTGCTTTCGGGACTCAAAGAAGAGCAGGATCAACTGCCGTATGCTGAACATGAAGATGGGACCATGCCGGCACTACAGGAGCACCCAAGATTGCTGACTTCTATAAAATCGGAAAATATTGATGAGCACCTGGAAGACCATCATACGGATGCTATTCGTCGCATTGTAATAGACTCGCCCAAGGAAGAAGACCACCGCCTTATGTTCCATGGTCTGGAGGACCAGTCTCATCCAGAACAAGGTCCCCTTGAGGTTAGTATGAAGGATACAACTACAAGCATTGGATGTTTTTGGTGAGGAAAGTTCTATTCACGTCTGATTTTACCCAACCCATGCCAAACCTGTTCATCTTCCACCAAGAACCATCTATAAAATCCACCGTACCCAATCATCTGTACCCATACCCAATCATCTGCACCCGCATATATGTCAGACAAAATGTTTTACCAAATACCGGACAGGTCATTGAACGTCATTGTCTACAGTATCTAATGTTCTTTCTGTTATTTATCTGCCCACTAATAAACGTTTGGGTTCTAGGTTTGGGTACGACAGTGGAGGGCTGTCTTTGGCTCCCAAATTGTGTTAATAAATGTCTGGCACTTCTGGATGAAGGGAAGGCATGTTACATGCTGGTAAGAACTTTAACCATTTCCCGTCTCCAATCTGTAGCTATACGTACAAGGCCATTTCCTGTACAGCTGGGGAATAAATCTACAATCCATCTCATCTTCAATGGCAAATATCGCTGTATCGCACCTTCCCATTAATGTAGAGCGGACTCTGTATCGGCTCGACTCGCCAAGTGATCTGCTCGTATTCATTCGGGCCGTTGATTGAAAATGACGTCACAGGTCTCTGACAGTTACATGGGAGAGAGGAAGATGATGGTCGGACCCAATCTGTATAAAGAGCACATCTAATAGAGATCTGATGGCCACCAGCCATTACATCCCTACTACGTGTGATCTGCATACTAAGAAAAGACCGAGGGAGAATTATATGGTTTTCAAACTTTTTTGGTTAAAGTAATTTTATTAGATGGTAAAAGGAAAAAAAATGGAAATTTGAATACTTACCATTTTTTCCCATTTTCCTCTCTTTAAAAGTAATGATACTGGTTGTATTTGTCACATATTAACCCCTTCAGGACTGAGCTTGTTTTGGCCTTCAGGACAGCCAATTTTTCAAATCTGACGTGTCACTTTATGTGGTAATAACGTCTGAATTCTTTCACCTATCCAAGCGATTCTGAGATTTTCTCGTGACCTATTGTACTTTATGTTAGTGAAAAAAATTGGTCGATAAATTCAATATTTGTTTGTAAAAAAACAAAACACCAAGACTTGGAGAAAATTTTGCAAAAACTTAGCATTTTTATAAATGTCAATGTATCTGCTTGTAAAATAGATAGTAATACCACACAAAATAGTTACTAATTAACATCACCCATATGTCTACTTTATGTTTGCATCGTTTTTTGAACATTCTTTTATTTTTCTAGGACGTCACAAGGCTTAGAACTTTAGCAGCAATTTCTCACATTTTCAAGAAAATTTAAAAAAGCTATTTTTTCAGGGACCAGTTCAGTTTTGAAGTGGCTTTTAGTGCCTTATATATTAGAAAGTCCCCATAAATCACCATTTTGAAAACTTCACCCCTCAAAGTATTCAAAACAGCATTCAGAAAGTTTCTTAACCCTTTAGGCGTTTCACAGGAATTAAAGCAAAGTAGAGGTGAAATGTACAAATTTGTTATTTTTTTTTGCCAAAATTCCGATATGCCATTTTAGTGCATAATATGTTGTGCCCAGTTTGTGCCACTGAAGACAAATACCTCATAAAATATTAACCGGGTTCTCCCGGGAATGGCAATGCCATATATGTGAACGTAAAGGGCTGTTTGGGCACGCTGCAGGACTCAGAAGGGAGGGACGCCATTTTGCTTGGTAGTAGTTCTGTTTGGCGTTTTGCTGGTATTTCAGGGGCATAATAAGAGGGTATAATAATGGGGTAAATAAAAATCCGCAGATGTGTGGCCGTTGTCGCACTGAAATGGCGCCCGATCTTATCCGCCATATTCTGAGAGCCAGAACGTCTTTATTTTTTCTCCACCGGAGCTGTGTGAGGACTTATTTGTTGTGGGACAATCTGTAGTTTTCATTGGTACCATTTTGGGGCTCTGACAATGTTTTTTTTTATTTTTTTATGGCGTTTTACCATGGGCTATAAATGACCATTTTACTTTATTCTGCGGGTCGATACGATTACGGCGATACCAAATGTATATAGTTTTTTTAATGTTTTGCAGCATTTTACACCATAAAATCACTTTTTAAACTTATTTTTGTGTGTCACCGTATTCAAAGAGCCGTAACTTTTTTAGTTTTCAGTCAAAAAAGCTGTGTAAGGGCTTGTTTTTTTGTGAGATGGGTTTTAGTTTTTATTGGTACTGTTTTGGAGTACATGCGACATTTTGATCACTTTTTATTCTATATTTTGGGAGGGGTGGTGATCAAAAAATAATCATTCTAGCTTCGTGTTTTTTTTGTTTTTTTTTTTCCCGGTCTTCACCGTGCGGGAAAAATATTATTATAGTTGAGGTCGTTACGAACGCGGGGATACCAAATATGTGTGCTTTTTTTTTTTAATGCGTTCATTTTTTTTTCCTATAATAAGACTTATTATAGGAAAAAAAGCATTTTCTGTTTGTGACTTATAACTTTTATTTTTTACATTTTTATTATCATATTTTTGTTTTTTTTTAACTTGTCCCACTAGGGGACATTTAGACTTGCATCGCTGCAGGAATACATTACACTACCTACGTAGTGTAATGTGTTCTGTCATTGTGACGTGACTATCACTGACAGGAAGCCTAGGAGGACCAGCCTCTGGCTGGTCCTCCTAGGCTTCCGTACATGACAGCCTGGAGGCCATTGTCTGGCCTCCGGTTGCCGTGACGAGGATCGTCAGCCCCCGCAAATACATGTGGGGACTGCCGATTTGCTCTAAACCTCTTAAATGCGGCGATCGCAATTGGGGTTAATTGCCGAAATCAGTGGCGATGGGCCGCTGATTGGCAGCACGGAGAGCAGGGCAGACACAGCACCGCGTGGTGGTCAACTGTTAGGTGCGCGAAGTTACTGCTCATAAATGCATCGTCCGAGCTACCAAGCTTTACCGTATTCTGGACCCACCTCAGTGGGCAGACTACTCTCAGCAGAGTTGACTGGGAAAGAGGACGACAAATACCGGGATAGCTGAAGGCAATCATAATTCATGAAGGCCCAAATGGAACTCGGGACATTGTGGAGAAACTGAAAACATACATAATAAGACTAATTACAATAATCCTGACCCTACAAAGTTCGTTGTAGACCAGATAAAAATAAACCTCGCGTGTGTATGTGTCATCCTCTTCACCTTGATGTTTTCTGAGCACAATTGGCCTTTCCAACGAGCTCCCAGTCCGAGCTTCAGTCTAACTTGTTCCATATGTGGAAGATTTAGCTTGGTTCAGTCGAGGATCCACTTATTTGCTTTCCTGGCTGTTCCATGTTCAGTTCTCTTCTATGAATTTCGATTCGTCTTGTCAAACTAATGAAAAATTCCATTAAAATTCTTTGTCTTGCTCTCCGCAGGTGGACAACAATGCCTTATTGTTTTATTTCAGGCTGCCCACACAGGTGTGGGGAAAAGAATAAGTTTCCGGATGTGATAATGCACGGTTTCCCCCGATCTGTAGATCGGATAAAGGCTTGGCTTCTCCAAACAGGGCAAACGTTTGAAGACCTCAATGCTTTAGCTCAGCACATCTCAACCAAAAATGACAGATATCGTCTTTGTTCAGCACATTTCACAACCGACTGTTATATAATAGATGAATATTGCAAAATTCTAAAACCTGATGCCCTCCCAAGTATTTTCCCAGTTTATCACGACCTTAATGGGACCGTTTTAAAACGGCAAAGAAGGAAAAAAAACCTGAAGGTTCTGGTCAACATTCAAATCCAATGAATGCAAGACTAAACGCTTGTTCATTACAAGGTGTTCAGACTGATCCATCTGACACCCAAATCCATAGACCGTTATTGGAGAAAGTACTTTGAGACCCTGTCCGTGACATGGTAACTATCTTACCCAAGAAAGAAGGCCTCCTCACATGCCAGTATTTGGGCAGCTCTGTTAACTCTACGGACCGGACAAACTCCAGAGGTACAGATTACAGGCCCCACGAGGTTAGTATGATAGAAGGGACAGTATTGGATGTAGTGGAGAGGAGTCCTGCTAGACCGGCAACCATGCGTCTCCAAGATCTGTATTCTATTATATCCACAACCGCTGATGCGTCGTTTTATTTGTCAATTAAGTAATATAGTTTACTATATTATCTCACCTTGCACAATTGTTGCCAGAAGGTAAGCCAAGATCTAAATCTGGTACTATCTGACAGGCACAGAAGCTTCATGACGCCACAGCCGTAAGGAAGGCTGGTCAGAAAACGGTGGTGGATGACCCAAGCAAACAACAGTGGGAGGAGACTCTGGACAACCAACCGTTCTCAGCACAGCAAAGAGACCGTCCAATGAAAGTCAGAATCTGTTCTGGGTGTTGAACATCATCTCGGCAGGCAAACCTGAAGTTTGCAACCTAATCCCGATCTTTAGTGGAGAGTAATCCTCCTAAAGGTCATGCCCAAGAACCTCCAGGATCATGCACTGAGGGACAGATTGTACCATCTACATTGGAAGAAGCTGTTTGTTTTTGTTTTTTTGGGTTTTTTTTTTCACTGGAATGAGCAGACAACCCTTCATTGGACTACGCAAAGCTGCTTTTCAATATTACACGTGATCGCAGTGTGGAATTCTGGTTGTCTGAGAAGATCCTATAAATCTGATGGACTTCAGGGTCCACTTTTGAACGGTTTGTCGTCCCCCCCCCCGGTTTATTTTTGTTTTAGAAGATGAGAAACTTGTCCCCAATTACTCCACAATATTCGCCATTGATGGGCACTGATGGCTTCAGTATGACAAATTGGTTTAATATAGAAAACACAACCATTATTTCTGCTCTTTAGCGTTCGTTGTAAGGTTCCCGATCCTGGTGACTGGTTATAACTCATCGTCCTGTGTCGTATGATGATGATGCTGCTCCTCCTTATCACATGAGTCGTGTCCTTATTCTTGGCCACAGATCAGTATAAACCCCATATTGGTGTGAGAGTCTCCAGTGATAAGTCATTGCTGGACCATCAATTATGATTTGTGTCTTCTGGAAATAATCGAGTATTAGGAAGAATATCCATTACTCCTGTAATAACTCATGACGTCTGAGAGATACATTATAAGAAGTAGGTGGGAGAGATGGGACTGGGTCAACGGATGGTGATTTCTCCTCTTCGTCAAGTGTCCAGATTTCTGAATTTAGATGTAGGGATGGTTTTCTACTATGGGTTCAGTTTATAGGAATATCTCGTGATTGAAGAAATATACGGTGGATCACTATCTCAAGTCCTAACCGTGAATAACCGTCGTCAATTTACAATTTTTGAAGTGATGGACTAGACTCTTCTCCGCTCCCGTGTAATTTGAGACGTTCTGCCCATCAGTGTTGTCATGTTATGCACATTATCCGTATTCGCACAAGGTTCTGGTGGGAAATGTAAACCTGGGTTGCGTCACTCAAGAGGAAAGAAGTTGGTCCTTAGTTTAAGGCTTGAATGTATAAAACTATGAGTATATGAAAGTAAATTAACCTTGTCCTTGTAATTTTTCAGACAGGCGAGATGCCGCAATGTATTGTGAAGGGCTGCCTGCATTACGCTGGGTGGAAGTACAGCACCCCTGGAGTGACTCTACACATGTTTCCTAAGGACTTGACCTTGATTAAAAAATGGCTTCTACAGACCAACCAGGACTTTGGTGACCTTGACTTTTTTGCAAAGGGGATTTTGGAGAGAAAGACTGGTGTTTTCCGGATTTGCTCTGCCCATTTTGCCCCAGAATGCTACACTTTAGATGGGTCACAAAAAGTACTTTTGAAAGGTGCTATTCCAACAATATTCCCTGAGCGGGATAAACCATCTAACAGAATTGAGCCCGCGGTTACTCCCGTATTACAGAATATTTACCTGCCCATAAGTCTGTGGACAAACAATGTTTCTATGGTATCAAATATAGCTCTATGCGGCAATAACCAACTGATAAATCCTGGCATTAAAGCTAATCAGGACAACAATATAATCACTGATACTTTTGGGGTTAATGTCGGCACGTCAACAGCAGAATCTAAGCCTGAGGAAAGGCCCAATGAACATGTAAATCCCTCAGCGCCAGATTTTGGCAAATGCCCCCGTCCTAGCCTTGAGGATGCCAACACATGTGCTGGTTTACCAGATGGCATGCGGCATGAACGGCTGAATACTGCCACTGAGACCGACCCAACGTTCCCTGACTTGCCCAATAAGAAGGTAGATCAAGCAATCCAATGGCCGGAGTATGAGAATAACGTGGATGGAGAGCCATGGAAAGTTCTGCATGATCATTTCTACAAAGTGCCACGTGGCACCAAGTATCCGGGTATGAAGCGATGCTCGCTCACAACGGAGTATAAGTCAAAGGATGGTTTTGGGGGCTATTGTGACGGCAGTCATTCGGAGAGCGAACTGGTGAGTTTACCATTTCTTGAGATTTGTTTAGTCTAAAGGAAACCCTGACAACCCTAATAGGTCAGTCTCTGAGTTAGCGGCTTTCCATCCATTGTCTTCAGTAGTTGGGTTTCTTGTCCAAACTTGCTAATGGGTTTTCCCTAAAACCCTGTTTGTCGGGAAGGAAAAAAAAAAGTTTACATGGTCCAAGGGGTGTCTCGTGGAGATTCCATCAAGCATTGACCTGAAGCAACAGGGTTCTTAGTGACCACTCTACTTAAAGTCGGCACCCGGTAAAACTGTAGATAGCCTTTAAGGAGAAAGACGAAACGCTATTCTGATCAGCTGAAAAAACTTGCAGAGACTTGAGTAGTTGTTGACTGGCAGGCCGATGTTTGGTGACTTCACTTTCTTCTGTCTCCCCCATAGTTCTCAATGTTGCGGTACGTGGCCCGCGTCTTCACAATTGATAAAAATAAGGACCTGAAGACGGCAAGAATCTTAAACCAAGCCTTGGAGATTGTCTCCCTGATATCTGGAGAGGTGAGCCCCTCTTCTTCTTCGACCTTTGATGATAAATCACGCTTGGACCCAATGGTCCTTTAGGCTTTAGATTTCAGATGTTGCCCTTCAGAATTAGAGATTGGCTGTGTTCTGGGTCCATGGATGCCCAATGACTGACACTTTTTACAATATCTTTTATCTGGCTTTCCCCTTTAACTTAGAGTTGATATTAGTCAGTGTTCATATTTGGTGTATTTTTTTCATGATTTTATAACAGGAATGGGTCACCGTGAACAAGAACTCCATCCATAAAGGTGTGCACCAGCTGACCGGAGAGGTGAGAAGCCATATTGCCTCATGCTAGTGACGTTTCCCAGAATTTTCCACGAGAGAATTGAGAAAGGCAGTAAATGTATATAAGGGGGCAGCACTGAGTAAACTTCTAACCGTTACCGACCTGAGATCAGGCGTTTGTTACCGAGGAGCCCGCAGGCCGGTGCCATCAGAAGTAAAACTAGAAAATGTCTACTCCATTGCCATTTAATATAAAGCGCATGTCTTACAGTTTCCTGTGAAGTGTGGTGACGTGGCCGTCTACTTCACAATGGATGAATGGAGCTATATAGATCAGCACAAGGAGGACTATGGGGACTTTGTTACAGATAATGTCCCAATGAGTCGCACGTGGGAAGTCCCAGAACACTGGGATTCTGGTAAGAAATTGCCTTTTTTTTGCTGTACTTTACAATGCCGGATGTAAATCTCCCATAATACACTGCTCTGTACAGGCCCTTCACAAGCAGCTTTAATTGTGAATAGAGTTTTAGACTCTTCTCTGTTTTGTCAGATCCCATGACGGATGATGATGATGATGAAGAAGATGAAAACGTGGAGAATTTCCCGCAAAGACAAAGCTCCTCAGATTGGGAACCAGACAGTGACTGGGCATCGGAGGATATTTACGACAGCCTCGAACAAAAATCAAATCACTCCGAGAAAGGAAGCGGCAGATCCTCGGTCTCCTCTAAGAAACGGACAGGGGATCAGGCATCCAGTAAGAGCCCCGAGAGATCGTCTTCTGCGGAAGGGCACCGCATGACTCACAGGTGTGATCAGTGTGAAGAGGCTTTCCCCGACACACAGGCTCTGGAGACGCACCAAATAACACACATGGAGAAGTGTGAGGAGTGCGAGGAACTGTTCAGCTCGAAAGCAGAACTCATTAAACACGGAGCCGAGAACCACGCCGTTAAACGCTACGCCTGCACCATCTGCGGCATCCAGTACGATTACAAATCACAGTTCGTTATACACCAGCGAGCGCACACCGGAGAAAAACCCTTCCACTGTGATGCCTGCGGGGCAAAGTTTGGCCACAAGAGTAGTTTACTGGTCCACCAGAGGAGACACGCCAAAGGAAAAACGTTTAAGTGCAGTAAATGCGATAGGCGGTTCGACAAAAGAAGCGAGAAGGCCAGACACGAGAAAGTCCACGAGCAGGAAAAGAAATATAAATGCAGTAAATGCGATTGGCGGTTCGACAACAGAAGCGAGAAGACCAGACACGAGAAAGTCCACGAGCAGAAAAAGAAATATAAATGCCGGAAATGTGGGAAGACGTTTGTACAAAAGGCGGCTCACAAGAGGCACAAGTGGGACCATGATGATAACTGAGGCTGTTTTGTATCTCGGAGACGACACTCGAGTGTTTGGCTGTTGTTGGTTTTTTGCTATTTACTTTCTAGGTTAAGTCAGGGAGTGAGACCTCTGTTGTGGTAGTCGCATCATCTCCATTGCAGGACAGCAATTTCATGGTCAGGGCAAGGCTGTTTTTGGAAGCAAGTCCTGCCTCCTCGTAGGCTTCAGGTGACTGGTGGAGCCCGGGCCTCTGGCTATAGTTTGTTTTTTTACACCACTATCTAGCACATTCCAGTCTTTATAATGCTACTTTGATTTTCATTTCTTTTTGGACAACAGATGGCGCTGTATGACTTGAGTGAATGTCCATTGGACGGCATAGATGAGACCACTCCTACAACTAGTATCTAAAGGGGGGTTGTCAAAACGTAGCAATCCTTTACAATTTTAAAGAGGGACATGCAAATTCAGATTCTTAAAGTGACCAGAGCTGTGCCAAAAATTAGCTTCATCCAACCGTGAACAGCGGTAGGAGCCGTGATCGTTCTGTGGAGGCCATTGATTTGTGATCAGTTGATCCAATGACCTGTCCAACTCCTTATCCTGTGTTGAATCCACCAAGTTATTATCACGTCTGTGGCTGCTTTAAGGGATTTGGATTGAGACATTTATTGGACATGCTTAGAAATGACCCCCTGCTCGGTATTGCTGCTAATGAAGAACGTAAAATGCCATACAGGATTAAAAAGACTTGGCTGCTTTGTTACAAAAAACAGTGCCGCAGCTGCCTACAGGTTGTATGTGGTACTGCAGCTCTGCCCCATTTACTTCAGTGGAGGTGATCTGCAATACCAGACACAACCTGTGGACAGGTGTGGCGCCGTTTTTGGAACAAAGCAGCCATGTCTGTACCATTCCCAGACAACCCCTTTAACATTCGCTGAGCATTTCATTGGACATTGCCATGGTGGGAACAATATCATCCAGGAAATCCTGATCGGGGCAAGGTATCTGAGCACATGTGCCCAGTGGGATGGAATAATTGTCTGATTGGGAGTCTACGATGTACTGTGTATATATGAGGGCAGTAGTTTTCTTCTAATAACTAGTACTTCCTTATTATAAGGTTGTGGAGACTCGTCGACACTGGAATTATATATTATATTTTGTATGTTTATGCAACTTGTTTAATAAATCTTTATCCTAAAAAGAAAATAATCGGGGACTCTAATATGGCTGTTTAATAAGGTCTGGTGTAAATGGGATGAGAAAAACAGGGCTGCTTTTTTTTTTTTTTTTTAAACTGCGCCACACCCACAGGTTGTGACCGGTATTGCAGCTCAGCTACATTCACTTCAATGGTGCTGAGCTGCAATACCAGACACAACCTCTGGACAGGTGCAGTGCTGTTTTATAAAACAAAGCGGCCATATTTCCCGGGTTCCTGTACCCCCGCTTTCATTTGCATCACCCTGGATTGTATTTTTTAGGGAAGTTCCCTTTTTTTTTTTTTTGGAACAATTTTTTTATTAATTTTCATAGAATTACACATATGTCACTCCAACGTAAGCTTGAAAAAGAGAGGAAGAAGAAAATCGATAATCATGAAATAATCAAGTTATCAAATCATAACCATAAAGCCAGCATCAAGTTTCGGTTCACATTATTCCAACTAGCTCATTAAACTTGGTTGAGGAAAAGGGCTAAGAATCCAATTACTCCAAATATTAGTGAATGTAGAAGAGGAAAAGTTGCCATATGCTATTATTTTCTAAGTGTTGATTGATGAAAGCAGTTCCTGAAATGTAGGGGCACAGGCGCTCTTCCAATGTCTGGTCAAGACTAATTTGGCCATAACCAAGATTTTACATGTCAATGGCCTGAATCTGGAAGGAACGACCTCCATGTGTATGAAGAGCAACGCTAAATAAGGGGAAATGGGAATCTTAAAGGGAATGTGTCGCTAGAAAAAAAAAAATATGTTGTTTTTTTTAGTTAAACAGTTAGTGTATAAATGATTAGACATTGTGCTAATTTTTTCACGAGTCAGGAAATATTATAAATTAGATTCTAATGTATAACATTTCCATGTGCTGGTCACTAGAGGGAGCAATACCCAAAATTGCAGCATTGGCATGTTGTAAAGCAATCTCATTGCTTTATGCTGCAAAATTTGAGAAGACACACTCGCTCTAGCGTCCTCACAGAATCCCCCCTCCGTTATCCTGGCTAGTGGCAGGAGAAAGGAGGGGATTGAACGGTCAAACCTCCTACACTGTGTGTCGCCATTTTTTGAGCTAACACACAGTGTAGTAGGTTTACATACAGTAGTAATCACACAGTAAAACACGTACATACACAGAAATAACTTACCTGCTCCTGCTGCCGCTGCTCCCTCCGCTCCAAGTGCACAAGTCCGGAAGCCGCGACCGGAAGTCGTCATCTTACTGTTTGGCCGCGGCTTCCGGTCCACAAGAAAATGGCGCCGGACGTCGCTCGGCCGAAGACCTTCCATTTGGACTGTGTGGGAGCGGCACATTCACTGTTCCCACACAGACGGTGTACGCTGCAGAGAATGGAACGGGTCCCGTTCGCATTCACTATGGGGCTGTATGTGCCGTATTCCATCTCTAGGTGGCGTTAATCAATAGGAAGGTATGATTTGAGAAGAGGACGTAAGTCTATTGATTCCTGTTGCAAGTAAGACCAGCAGGCTAGAGCGGCTGTCGTAAATGGAGAGATTTGGCGAGGGATTGGGACATTCCAAAATTCTAGAAAAAAAAAGTGCTTTCATACTAGAAGGGAAGATATACATGGATTCAATTAGTGTTTGAGGAGATTATCCTGCCAGCCCGAGCTAAAAAGTGCCACCAGAGCAGATTTTAAGGAGTCTGCGGGCGATGATAACGAGAGTATAATGTCGTCCGCATATAGAGACCCGGTATGTGCTCTCTGCCCTATTTGTATCCCATGTATATTAGGGTGTGTTCTTAAGAGTTGTGCAAGTGGTTCTATAGATAGGATAAACACCGATGGCGATAGTGGGCATCCCTGCCTGGTACCATTAGTTATTTGAAAGCTATCTGATAACACACCATTAGTGTAAACCTTAGCTGAAGGATGTGAATATAAAGCCTTAATAGCCATAAGTATCGCCCCCTGAAAACCCATTTCTTCAAGAGTGGAAAAAGCATAAGCGCAATGAATGCGGTCGAACGCTTTTTCCGCATCCAAAGTTAACATAACAGAAGGGGTAATGTGACCGTTCTATATGATGTAACAGGCCCAGCACTCTACGTGTGTTATCTGAAGCCTGTCTTCCTTCCACATCTCCTACTAGGTCCTCTACTATCAATAAAGGCAGGAGGGGGGCAAATCTCATAGCCAAAATTTTAGCATATAGCTTAACATCCGTTTTCGATAACGATATAGGGCGAAATTTCTGAGGGGCGTCCATGGTTTTACCTGGTTTTGGGATAGTTACTATTAGTTTTCTGCTGGCATAAAGCCAGATGACATAGCTTTTTGAAAAAATCTGCTCATATAGGGAGAAAATTCCCTGCAAGGATTTATAATATACGTTTGAAAGTCCATCTGGACCAGGGGATTTACCGCTGGGCACTTGCTGAATTGCAGTAGCGATCTTTGCTTCCTGTATTGGAGAATTCAAGCTCACTAGTTGATTCTCGGAGTGTCGGTAGGGCCAGGTTGTGAAGAAAGTTTTGTATGTAAATTACTTTTTAGTTTGCAGTTACCAAGCGAACCAGATGAATGTTGGACTAGTAGAACCTGTTCCTCTGGATATATAATGTCTAGTTCCAAGGTAAATTGTCAGAATGAGGCGTCCTGCTGAGGAATGTCCACTAGGGGCAGTATTTGTAAATGACTGTGATCGTGTCCTTCAAGGCTGCAAGTAGTCTACTAATGTCCTGTCAACACGCTCACCTACACAGAGAAATCCACATCACATGGCCTCATCCTTCACCGTTTTCACGTCAGTTTAAAACGGATCCGTGTGTCAGTTGTGACATCCGTGTGGTTTCCGTTGTCACTCCGCACCCGTTCCCTTTTAAACGGACGCTGTGCTTCTGTTTGCCTTCCGTTTTAAACGGTCCGTTAAATTCCATCTTGCGCGTTGAATGCAGGGAACTTTGGCACGCCCTGCCGTTGCTTCGGATCCATGAAAAGCAGACTGCACACGTGTGCCGTCCGTTTTTTTTTTTATTTTTATGTACCCATAGACTTCAATGAACGACAGACAAAAGTAGGACATGCACTACTTTTGACGGAGCGCACGAACGGAACTGTCAAAACAAATGAAGTGTGAGTGGCCCCATAGAAATTAATGTGTCCGGGTGGGATCTTTTTAAAAAAAAATCGGATAGCACCCTGAAGAAAATAACTGAAGCGGGCATGAGGCTTTACCACCACTGATTTCTAGAGCGAAAGGGCTACTGCACTCCATAAAAGCCCCCAGACCCCTATGGGACCTCTCCGTGACTTACTTTTTACTGGAAATCTCTAGGACTGTGACATGAATGGCCTTTTGCTTAGAGTAGAACGCCGGAGGTTTCAAGGATTCCACCTCCTTTATACGGACTGGGCCGCGAGGATACCCACTTCCATGTATTTGGCCATTGTATACAAAGCGGTTTTCTATAGCACCAGACTGTATACTTTTATATGGAGATTTTTAAAGGTGATGGAGGTCCCCGTTCTCGGCACACAGTTGACCACATCCACGCGGTCTGTTCCGTATGGCCCATTCATGTCTATGGAGAGCGACTGGGGGCTCTCGCTATAGGTATTGGTGGGGGTTCCAGCAGTCAAATCCTCACTAATCACCATTTTATGGCTATTCTATATGATATACCCTAAAACTTACCACCAGGACAACCCGTTCCAGTATATGGACAAGTCGGATCATTGCTTGGACACTTAGGAGACCACGGAGGGGTTAATACATTTCTATCACGAATCTCTGCTAATATTTCTCATTTAAGTTTTTAATTCTCAAATTTCATTGTATTACATTTGTTTGCATTGTCACCGCAGCGAAACAGCGAGGGAAGAAACAGTCCGTACTACGCAGAGTTCTGTCAATATAACATAGGTACAGATTACAGAACCGCCATATTTTTATCGGGGCGGTATTAAAAACGAGGAATTGCCCCTTTGAAGTGCTCACCGTACCCCAGACATCTCACGATTTGCTGATTTTTAGCCACCCGTTATCATTTACCCAGAATGCAGCATGAAGAGGCTCGGTGAAGTTTTCATTGAAAGTGTATAAATGTCTGATGGGGTCACACAGCTCGTAGAAGGACAGTCGGCCAGAGTCATAGTCCACATGTATCCCGTACCTATCGGAGGACATACCGGGAAGCAGCTGAACGTCTTTACCGTTATGTCTTATTGAGTACTCCTCGTACCACCTGCAGAAGCACCAGGACTTCTTATTATTGCCAATCCAGGACTTCTCCCCTTTGGTTTCGGCACTGGGATAAGCCATACCCACCATCCAGTATTCCGCTTCACTGGCCTCCACTTCCCAGTAATGTTCTCCAGACAGAATTCCTTGGATGCTTAAAACTTGGAATTGTTGGAATCTGGCTGGCGTTTCTTTACGGCGTTGACTCACCACCGACCACGTTGCGGATTTGAGGTCTTTTGTGATGGACACATTATTGGCAGCGGTGTCTATGTCCAGTAAAAGATCGGAAGACTCGATTCTATAAAAGTCCTTCTTTGCCTCTGTCACAATGTCGTCTAAACCGTCATATAAGTTCAGAGCAATGAGGAAATGGTTCAGATTCCCGGAGCTGTCGATCATTTTGTCGATCTCAGAGTCGTTTCTTTCTTTGCTATCACAGAAGTTCACCACCAGATCTTGTAGGATGGTCAATGGATCAGTGGAGTGGAGAAGTTTTTCAACGTTCGCGATCTCCCTTGACAACTCGTCCTTTCTTATTTCCAGCTGCTGGATCAGATCAGAGATGGAGGACGACACATGATCTCTCTGCCTGGAAACCTCACTCAGGACTTTCTTCTCTAGATCTTCCAGTTGCCTCCTCATTTTAGTAAAGAGCACGGTCACGGTTTCTAGGAGACTGGTTACTTTGTCTGGAATCTCGTTCTTCTGTATCAGTAAATTCTGGATCTCTTCGTCTGTTTTTTCTCTCTTTGCATCTAGTGTTTCGAGAATACCTTTTAGTCTTTCTTTTCTCTTTTCGGTGGCCTCATTTAGTGGCTCCAGCTCGTGTGTCCTGTGCATCTCTGCCAGGCAATACACACAGATACAAACTTCATCCTCATTGCAGTAATATTCCAGGATCTTCTTATGCTCGGAGCACTTCTGGTCCTCCAGGATGGGGGTGGGTTCACCTAGGACATGTTCTGCAGACTTTACGTGGACTCTTAGGTGGTCCTCACACAGAAAAGCTTCGCAATGCAAACAAGTTTTAACAGCAGGTGCAGAAGAGTGAATACAATAAGAACAAGGTATGAGTGGCGGCTGCTCCTCCTGTCTCGGAGTAGACATAAGGGTCTGATCTACGCTCCTCCAAGTCATGCTCTCTAGGAAAGGAAGTTCTTTGCATTGAGGACAGGCGTAATCTCCAGACCCCTTCAGTGTGTTCAGGACTCCATCAATGCACTCCGGGCAGAAGTGGTGTCCACATCTCCGGGTTACTGCATCTGTATAAACGGTCAGGCAGTTGGAGCAGACTTTAGTGTGTTGCAGAAGAGCAGTCGCCATTGCTGAAGCCAGGAAGAGGAACCAGGAAGTAGACTTGTTTCTTTGAAACCTGGGACTCCCGGCCGCTCGTGTGCCTTGACTTGTCCCACTGATGAGGTCACAGCTTCCAGGCGACTTGTGATTCCTGACTTGACACGTCCGTCTCCAGGTCACAGCTGAGAAGAAAAACCGCACGCACGTCTCAGCTATAAGACTAGTAGGAGACAAACTCCCCACAATGCTGGGTGTTACTTATTACCCTACCAAGGGGTGTAACTTCATCTTAACCCTTTATGCTACCAGTGTTTGATTGTAGATGGACCTAGCACTAAACTATACCGTTCTCGATGCTGGCTCAGCAGACAGTATTAGATACACAACTCAGATGACAGTATCACACATGATCGGATTAGATACCGCAGCTAAAGACAATATCACACCTGATAAGCTTAGATACACGGCTCAGTAGACAGTATTACATATGATAGGATTAGATACCGCAGCTAAAGACAATATCACACCTGATAAGCTTAGATACACGGCTCAGCAGACAGTATTACACATGATAGGATTAGATACCGCAGCTAATCAGACCGTATCACACATGATCAGCTTAGATACACGGCTTAGCAGACAGTATTACACATGATAGGATTAGATACATGGCTCAGATGACTATCACATGATAGATTAGATACACAGCTCAGCAGTCAGTATCACACATGATAGGATTAGATACACAGCTCAGCACACAGTATCACACATGATGGGCTCAGATACAGCAGCTCAGCAGACAATATCACACATGATAGGATTAGATACAGTGGCTCAGCACACAGTATCACACATGATGGGCTCAGATACAGCAGCTCAGCAGACAGTATCACACATGATAGGATTAGATACAGTGGCTCAGCAGACAGTATCACATGTGATTGGATTAGATACACAGTTCAGCAGACAGTATCACACATGATAGGATTAGATAACCAGCTCAGCAGACAGTATCACACATAATAAGATTAGATACACCGCTCAGCACACAGTATCACACATGATGGGCTCAGATACAGCAGCTCAGCAGACAGTATCACACATGATAGGATTAGATACAGTGGCTCAGCAGACAGTATCACGCATGATAGGATTAGATACACAGCTCAGCAGACAGTATCACACGTGATGGGATTAGATACACAGCTCAGCAGTCAGTATCACACATGATAGGATTAGATAACCAGCTCAGCAGTCAGTATCACACATAATAGGATTAGATACACAGCTCAGAAGACTATCACACATGACAGGATTAGATACATGGTACAGTATCACACATGACAGGATTAGATACATGGTACAGTATCACACATGATAGGATTAGATACAGTGGCTCAGCAGACAGTATCACACATGATAGGATTAGATACACAGCTCAGCAGACCATATCACACATGACAGGATTAGATACACAGCTCAGCAGACAGTATCACACATAATAGGATTAGATACACAGCTCAGAAGACTATCACACATGATAGGATTAGATATACAGCTCAGCAGACAGTATCACTCATAATAGGATTAGATACACATCTCAGCAGACAGTATCACACATGATAGGATTAGATACAGTGGCTCAGCAGACAGTATCACACATGATAGGCTCAGATACAGTGGCTCAGCAGATTATCACATGATATGATTAGATACACAGCTCAGCAGACTGTATCACACATGATAGGATTAGATACACAGCTCAGCAGACAGTATCACACATGATAGGATTAGAGACACATCGCAGCAGACAGTATAACACATTATAGGCTTAGATACAGCAGCTCAGCAGACTATCACACGTTATAGGCTTAGATACAGTGGCTCAGCAGACAGTATCACACTTGATAGGATTAGCTACATCGGCTCAGCAGACCGTATCACACATGATAGGCTCAGATACAGCAGCTCAGCAGACAGTATCACACATGATAGGATTAGATACAGGGCTCAGCAGTCAGTATCACACGTGATGGGATTAGATACACAGCTCAGCAGACCATATCACACATGACAGGATTAGATACATGGTACAGTATCACACATGATAGGATTAGATACAGTGGCTCAGCAGACAATATCACACATGATAGGATTAGATACACAGCTCAGCAGACCATATCACACATGACAGGATTAGATACACAGCTCAGCAGACAGTATCACACATGATAGGATTAGATACACAGCTCAGAAGACTATATCACACATGATAGGATTAGATATACAGCTCAGCAGACAGTATCACTCATAATAGGATTAGATACACATCTCAGCAGACAGTATCACACATGATAGGTTAGATACACAGCTCAGCAGACAGTATCACACATGATAGGCTCAGATACAGTGGCTCAGCAGACTGTATCACATGATATGATTAGAAACACAGCTCAGCAGACTGTATCACACATGATAGGATTAGATACACAGCTCAGCAGACAGTATCATACATGATAGGATTAGAGACACATCGCAGCAGACAGTATCACACATTATAGGCTTAGATACAGCAGCTCAGCAGACTGTATCACATGTTATAGGCTTAGATACAGCGGCTCAGCAGACAGTATCACACATGATAGGCTTAGATACAGTGGCTCAGCAGACAGTATCACACTTGATAGGATTAGCTACATCGGCTCAGCAGACCGTATCACACATGATAGGCTTAGATACAGCAGCTCAGCAGACAGTATCACACATGATAGGATTAGATACAGGGCTCAGCAGTCAGTATCACACATGATAGGATTAGATACACAGTTCAGCAGACAGTATCACACATGATAGGATTAGATAACCAGCTCAGCAGTCAGAATCACACATGATAGGATTAGATACACAGCTCAGCAGACAATATCACACATGACAGGATTAGATACACAGCTCAGCAGACAGTATCACACATAATAGGATTAGATACACAGCTCAGCAGTCAGTATCACACATGATAGGATTAGATACAGTGGCTCAGCAGACAGTATCACACGTGATGGGATTAGATACACAGCTCAGCAGTCAGTATCACACATGATAGGATTAGATACACAGCTCAGCAGACAATATCACACATGACAGGATTAGATACATGGTACAGTATCACACATGATAGGATTAGATACAGTGGCTCTGCAGACAGTATCACACATGATAGGATTAGATACACAGCTCAGCAGACAATATCACACATGACAGGATTAGATACACAGCTCAGCAGACAGTATCACACATAATAGGATTAGATACACAGCTCAGCAGACTATCACACATGATAGGATTAGATATACAGCTCAGCAGACAGTATCACTCATAATAGGATTAGATACACATCTCAGCAGACAGTATCACACATGATAGGTTAGATACACAGCTCAGCAGACAGTATCACACATGATAGGCTCAGATACAGTGGCTCAGCAGACTATCACATGATATGATTAGATACACAGCTCAGCAGACTGTATCACACATGATAGGATTAGATACACAGCTCAGCAGACAGTATCACACATGATAGGATTAGAGACACATCGCAGCAGACAGTATAACACATTATAGGCTTAGATACAGCAGCTCAGCAGACTGTATCACACGTTATAGGCTTAGATACAGTGGCTCAGCAGACAGTATCACACATGATAGGCTTAGATACAGTGGCTCAGCAGACAGTATGACACTTGATAGGATTAGCTACATCGGCTCAGCAGACCGTATCACACATAAGCTTAGATACAGCAGCTCAGCAGACAGTATCACACATGATAGGATTAGATACATGGCTCAGCAGTCAGTATCACACATGATAGGATTAGATACACAGTTCAGCAGACAGTATCACACATGATAGGATTAGATAACCAGCTCAGCAGTCAGAATCACACATGATAGGATTAGATACACAGCTCAGCAGACAATATCACACATGACAGGATTAGATACACAGCTCAGCAGACAGTATCACACATGATAGGATTAGATACACAGCTCAGCAGACAATATCACACATGACAGGATTAGATACACAGCTCAGCAGACAGTATCACACATAATAGGATTAGATACACAGCTCAGCAGACAGTATCACTCATAATAGGATTAGATACACATCTCAGCAGACAGTATCACACATGACAGGTTAGATACACAGCTCAGCAGACAGTATCACACATGATAGGATTAGATACAGCAGCTCAGTAGATAGTATCACACATGACAGGATTAGATACATGGTACAGTATCACACATGATAGGATTAGATACAGTGGCTCAGCAGACAATATCACACATGATAGGATTAGATACACAGCTCAGCAGACCATATCACACATGACAGGATTAGATACACAGCTCAGCAGACAGTATCACACATGATAGGATTAGATACACAGCTCAGAAGACTATATCACACATGATAGGATTAGATATACAGCTCAGCAGACAGTATCACTCATAATAGGATTAGATACACATCTCAGCAGACAGTATCACACATGATAGGTTAGATACACAGCTCAGCAGACAGTATCACACATGATAGGCTCAGATACAGTGGCTCAGCAGACTGTATCACATGATATGATTAGAAACACAGCTCAGCAGACTGTATCACACATGATAGGATTAGATACACAGCTCAGCAGACAGTATCATACATGATAGGATTAGAGACACATCGCAGCAGACAGTATCACACATTATAGGCTTAGATACAGCAGCTCAGCAGACTGTATCACATGTTATAGGCTTAGATACAGCGGCTCAGCAGACAGTATCACACATGATAGGCTTAGATACAGTGGCTCAGCAGACAGTATCACACTTGATAGGATTAGCTACATCGGCTCAGCAGACCGTATCACACATGATAGGCTTAGATACAGCAGCTCAGCAGACAGTATCACACATGATAGGATTAGATACAGGGCTCAGCAGTCAGTATCACACATGATAGGATTAGATACAGTGGCTCAGCAGACAGTATCACACGTGATGGGATTAGATACACAGCTCAGCAGTCAGTATCACACATGATAGGATTAGATACACAGCTCAGCAGACAATATCACACATGACAGGATTAGATACATGGTACAGTATCACACATGATAGGATTAGATACAGTGGCTCTGCAGACAGTATCACACATGATAGGATTAGATACACAGCTCAGCAGACAATATCACACATGACAGGATTAGATACACAGCTCAGCAGACAGTATCACACATAATAGGATTAGATACACAGCTCAGCAGACTATCACACATGATAGGATTAGATATACAGCTCAGCAGACAGTATCACTCATAATAGGATTAGATACACATCTCAGCAGACAGTATCACACATGATAGGTTAGATACACAGCTCAGCAGACAGTATCACACATGATAGGCTCAGATACAGTGGCTCAGCAGACTATCACATGATATGATTAGATACACAGCTCAGCAGACTGTATCACACATGATAGGATTAGATACACAGCTCAGCAGACAGTATCACACATGATAGGATTAGAGACACATCGCAGCAGACAGTATAACACATTATAGGCTTAGATACAGCAGCTCAGCAGACTGTATCACACGTTATAGGCTTAGATACAGTGGCTCAGCAGACAGTATCACACATGATAGGCTTAGATACAGTGGCTCAGCAGACAGTATGACACTTGATAGGATTAGCTACATCGGCTCAGCAGACCGTATCACACATAAGCTTAGATACAGCAGCTCAGCAGACAGTATCACACATGATAGGATTAGATACAGGGCTCAGCAGTCAGTATCACACATGATAGGATTAGATACACAGTTCAGCAGACAGTATCACACATGATAGGATTAGATAACCAGCTCAGCAGTCAGAATCACACATGATAGGATTAGATACACAGCTCAGCAGACAATATCACACATGACAGGATTAGATACACAGCTCAGCAGACAGTATCACACATAATAGGATTAGATACACAGCTCAGCAGTCAGTATCACACATGATAGGATTAGATACAGTGGCTCAGCAGACAGTATCACACGTGATGGGATTAGATACACAGCTCAGCAGTCAGTATCACACATGATAGGATTAGATACACAGCTCAGCAGACAATATCACACATGACAGGATTAGATACATGGTACAGTATCACACATGATAGGATTAGATACAGTGGCTCTGCAGACAGTATCACACATGATAGGATTAGATACACAGCTCAGCAGACAATATCACACATGACAGGATTAGATACACAGCTCAGCAGACAGTATCACACATAATAGGATTAGATACACAGCTCAGCAGACTATCACACATGATAGGATTAGAT
Source organism: Rhinoderma darwinii (assembly GCF_050947455.1). Taxonomy (NCBI): domain Eukaryota; kingdom Metazoa; phylum Chordata; class Amphibia; order Anura; family Rhinodermatidae; genus Rhinoderma; species Rhinoderma darwinii. Next base: position 64,468,016 of record NC_134699.1, read on the forward strand.
ATACAGCTCAGCAGACAGTATCACTCATAATAGGATTAGATACACATCTCAGCAGACAGTATCACACATGATAGGTTAGATACACAGCTCAGCAGACAGTATCACACATGATAGGCTCAGATACAGTGGCTCAGCAGACTATCACATGATATGATTAGATACACAGCTCAGCAGACTGTATCACACATGATAGGATTAGATACACAGCTCAGCAGACAGTATCACACATGATAGGATTAGAGACACATCGCAGCAGACAGTATAACACATTATAGGCTTAGATACAGCAGCTCAGCAGACTGTATCACACGTTATAGGCTTAGATACAGTGGCTCAGCAGACAGTATCACACATGATAGGCTTAGATACAGTGGCTCAGCAGACAGTATGACACTTGATAGGATTAGCTACATCGGCTCAGCAGACCGTATCACACATAAGCTTAGATACAGCAGCTCAGCAGACAGTATCACACATGATAGGATTAGATACATGGCTCAGCAGTCAGTATCACACATGATAGGATTAGATACACAGTTCAGCAGACAGTATCACACATGATAGGATTAGATAACCAGCTCAGCAGTCAGAATCACACATGATAGGATTAGATACACAGCTCAGCAGACAATATCACACATGACAGGATTAGATACACAACTCAGCAGACAGTATCACACATAATAGGATTAGATACACAGCTCAGCAGACAGTATCACACATGATAGGATTAGATACACAGCTCAGCAGACAATATCACACATGACAGGATTAGATACACAGCTCAGCAGACAGTATCACACATAATAGGATTAGATACACAGCTCAGCAGACAGTATCACTCATAATAGGATTAGATACACATCTCAGCAGACAGTATCACACATGATAGGTTAGATACACAGCTCAGCAGACAGTATCACACATGATAGGATTAGATACAGCAGCTCAGTAGATAGTATCACACATGATAGGATTAGATACACAGCTCAGCAGACAGTATCATACATGATAGGATTAGATACACAGCTCAGCAGACAGTATCACACATGATAGGCTCAGATACAGTGGCTCAGCAGACTGTATCACATAATATGATTAGATACACAGCTCAGCAGACTGTATCACACATGATAGGATTAGATACACAGCTCAGCAGACAGTATCACACATGATAGGATTAGAGACACATCTCAGCAGACAGTATCACACATTATAGGCTTAGATACAGCAGCTCAGCAGACTATCACACATTATAAGCTTAGATACAGCGGCTCAGCAGACAGTATCACACATGATAGGCTTAGATACAGTGGCTCAGCAGACAGTATCACACTTGATAGGATTAGCTACATCGGCTCAGCAGACCGTATCACACATGATAGGCTTAGATACAGTGGCTCAGCAGACAGTATCACACATGATAGGATTAGATACACAGCTCAGCAGACAGTATCACACATGATAGGCTTAGATACAGTGGCTCAGCAGACAGTATCACACATGATAGGATTAGATACACAGCTCAGCAGACAGTATCACACATGATAGGCTTAGATACAGTGGCTCAGCAGACAGTATCACACATGATAGGCTTAGATACAGTGGCTCAGCAGTCAGTATCACACATGATAGGATTAGATACACAGCTCAGCAGATAGTATCGCACATGATAGGATTAGATACACAGCTCAGCACAGTATCACACGATAGGATTAGATACACAGCTCAGCAGACAGTATCACACATTAGATACACCGCTCAGCACACAGTATCACATAGGATTAGATACACAGCTCAGCAGACCGTATCACATGATAGGATTAGATACACAGCTCAGCAGACTATCACACATGATAGGATTAGATACACAGCTCAGCAGACCGTATCACACATTAGATAAACCGCTCAGCAGACAGTATCACACATGATAGGATTAGATACACAGCTCAGCAGACACTATCAAACATGATAGGCTTATATACAGCAGCTCAGCAGACAGTATCACACATTATGGGATTAGATACAGTGGTTCAGCAGACAGTATCACACATGATAGGCTTAGATACAGCGGCTTAGCAGACAGTATCACACATGATAGGCTTAGATACTGTGGCTCAGCAGACAGTATCACACATGATAGGATTAGCTACATCGGCTCAGCAGACGGTATCACACATGATAGGCTTAGATACAGTGGCTCAGCAGACTGTATCACACATCATAGGCTTAGATACAGCAGCTCAGCAGTATTTTTTATACGATTTAACCTCTTATGTGTTCGCTGCAGTTGATGGGTACTTTGGGTAATACATAGAACAGGCAGAGCTCTATTAGAAGACTTTGTAGGTGAATAATAAATTCCATATTCCACTGGGATTGTGTTTGATCAGCTCGGTAATCCATATATATTCGTATTCTCCCACATAAAAGGCATGAGGTGGATTATAATCAGACACATAAAACTCCAGGACCTTTGTGTATTTCCAGAAATCCTTTATTCTCTGATGTAATGTGCCCTCCTACCACTGCCCAATGCAAGAGATGCTGCCAGTGCCCCCACAACACTGCCCAGGTGACTCATGAGGGGGTTCGCGGCCAACAAATGTGCCTCCCGCAAGAGCAGATTACGCAATCTAGAGGAGCCATATTTTGGTGCCGTGACCCCCCCCCCCCCATTATTCCCTCCATAGCAGCATTATGACGTGACTGTAAGGTGTAAACTTCACCTAGAACCTCAATCATGTAACTGTTTCTTCACAGACTTCATAATTTCAGCCAAGTCTTTGTGTATTTCCAGTGAAATGAGAATCTCGTCCAGTTCATCCACATCATGGAGACCATTTACATCGTCCGCCTTCTTTTCATTACCTTCTACATCAGCAAAGTCTTTTCCCCCCGATTCCATTTCTTGCAGGACATTTATTGGGTCGGTCATGTTACACAGCTCCTCAACATGAATTATTCTCTTGGAGAGTTCGTCCTTCCTTGTGTTTAATTGTTGGATCAGATCGGAGACTGGAAGTGACGCCTTCTCTTCCCAGCTGGAGATGATGCTCAGGACTCTTCTCTCGACGGTTTCTAGGTATTTTCCGATGTCTCTAAACAGGGCAGTGACTCTCTCGGTTTCTCCAGCTGCTTTTTTAGTCAGTCTTTCTTTTTCTCTTTGTAGAACCTCAAGTCTTTTTTCGGCCTTGTCTCGGTTCTTGGCCAGTTTCTTCTGGATATGTTTGCATTTTCTCTGTTTCTTCTTTGAGGCTTCCGTCACAGACACCACCAGATGTCCATTGTGCGTTCTATTGATTTTGCAGATCGCGCAGATACATGAATTGTCCTCCATGCAGTAATACTCCAGGATCTTCTTATGGACGGGGCATTTTTTGTTCACGAGGGAAGTGGTGGGGTCAACGATGACATGTTCTGGTGACTTATTGTGGGTTGCCAGATGATTATCACAAAGAGAAGCTTCACAGTGTAGACAGGACTTTACCGCAGGTACACAACTGTGGATGCAGTAGCTGCACCGGGTCCCGGTATCTTCGGATTCCTTGTGAGTTAGAAGAAAAGCATCGGATATGTTTCGTAGCTTCAGGTTCACCTTGAGGGAAGGTCGTCTTCTATACCTTCTATTGCATTCTGGACACGTATACTCTCCCTCAACCTGATGCTTCCATGCTTTGGTGATACACTTTTGGCAGAAGTTGTGTTCACAAGGCAGGCGAACAGGATCCGAATATATCTCCATACAGATGGAGCAGATCATTTCAGCCTTCACACCAGCAGACGCCATCCCCAACACTGAAACATTAGGTAAATAATCGATTGTAGGTAACTCTTCAACTGAGTCAACAGCTACTTGGCACGGAGACCTTGAACGTCAGACAACAGAAAAAGATTGGAACATGGCAACAAAAAACCTGTGCGTAATTATGGAGTCCATTGTGCAAAGACAAGAGGAGGTAAAACTGTCAATCACCACGATGAGTCAAAGGTCAACACTGAGGCACGAACTATATAAGTCTCATTGTCTTACCTAAAACCCCCCACAAGACCATGGAGTCCTCTGAAAGGGATGTGATAGTTATAGACCACACAAGGCATCTCCCTAGGAGACAACTAACGAAAATCACAGGCACAAGATCAAAGCAAGAAATAGTACCATCCCAGAGATCTCGAATAGTAAGAAAGTGAGTTATGTAGACCCCCGAAACATCCGCGATAGTCCAAACGTGTGTGAAAAAGCCAAACAGCTGTCCTGCAGGTACACAATGCATTATAGACACATCCTTTCATAAAAATATTGTACATAGGGGGCAGTATTATAGTAGTTATATTCTTGTATATAGGAGCAGTATTATAGTAGTTATATTCTTGTATATAGGGGCAGTATTATAGTAGTTATATTCTTGTATATAGGGAGCAGTATTATAGTAGTTATATTCTTGTACATAGGGGCAGTATTATAGTAGTTATATTCTTGTATATAGGGACCAGTATTATAGTAGTTATATTCTTGTATATAGGGGCAGTATTATAGTAGTTATATTCTTGTATATAGGGGCAGTATTATAGTAGTTATATTCTTGTATATAGGGGCAGTATTATAGTAGTTATATTCTTGTATATAGGGAGCAGTATTATAGTAGTTATATTCTTGTATATAGGGGCAGTATTATAGTAGTTATATTCTTGTATATAGGGAGCAGTATTATAGTAGTTATATTCTTGTATATAGGAGCAGTATTATAGTAGTTATATTCTTGTATATAGGGGGCAGTAGTATAGTAGTTATATTCTTGTATATAGGGGCAGTATTATAGTAGTTATATTCTTGTATATAGGGGCAGTATTATAGTAGTTATATTCTTGTATATAGGGAGCAGTATTATAGTAGTTATATTCTTGTATATAGGAGCAGTATTATAGTAGTTATATTCTTGTATATAGGGGGCAGTATTATAGTAGTTATATTCTTGTATATAGGAGCAGTATTATAGTAGCTATATTCTTATATATAGGAGCAGTATTATAGTAGTTATATTCTAGTATATAGGAGCAGTATTATAGTAGATATATTCTTGTATATAGAGGCAGTATTATAGTAGTTATATTCTTGTATATAGTGGGCAGTATTATAGTAGTTATATTCTTGTATATAGGGGCAGTAGTATAGTAGTTATATTCTTGTATATAGGAGCAGTATTATAGTAGTTATATTCTTGTACATAGGGGGCAGTAGTATAGTAGTTATATTCTTGTATATAGGAGGCAGTATTATAGTAGTTATATTCTTGTATATAGGGGGCAGTATTATAGTAGTTATATTCTTGTATATAGGGGAAGTATTATAGTAGTTATATTCTTGTATATAGGAGCAGTATTATAGTAGTTATATTCTTGTACATAGGGGGCAGTAGTATAGTAGTTATATTCTTGTATATAGGAGGCAGTATTATAGTAGTTATATTCTTGTATATAGGGGGCAGTATTATAGTAGTTATATTCTTGTATATAGGGGAAGTATTATAGTAGTTATATTCTTGTATATAGGAGCAGTATTATAGTAGTTATATTCTTTTATATAGGAGGCAGTATTATAGTAGTTATATTCTTGTATATAGGGGGCAGTATTATAGTAGTTATATTCTTGTATATAGGGGCAGTAGTATAGTAGTTTTATTCTTGTATATAGGGGCAGCATTATAGTAGTTATATTCTTGTATATAGGGAGCAGTATTATAGTAGTTATATTCTTGTATATAGGAGCAGTAATATAGTAGTTATATTCTTGTATATAGGGGGCAGTATTATAGTAGTTATATTCTTGTATATAGGGGGCAGTATTATAGTAGTTATATTCTTGTATATAGGGTGCAGTATTATAGTAGTTATATTCTTGTGTATAGGGGCAGTATTATAGTAGTTATATTCTTGTATATAGGGAGCAGTATTAGGCTGGGTTCACACGTGGCGGAATTTCACTTGAATTCCGCTGCGGACACTCCGCAGCGTTAATCCGCAGCGGAGCCGTTTCTCCATTGACTTCCACTTAAATTTAGAAGTGTTCGTTTAGACGATGCGTAAAATTCCGCTGCGGAGCATAGGCTGCGGAGCGGAATTTGGTGTCCGCAGCATGCTCTGTCTGTTGCGGAGCAGTGGCGGACTGGTTGCGGACTCATGGCGGAATTTCTCCATTGACTTCAATGGAGATTCTAAATTCCGCAATGAAGTCCGCAGCTGTCATGCACATGTTATGTGTGCTGCGGATGCGTCTTGCATTTTTAACATGACATTTCTTCATTCTGGCTGGACCTATGTATTTCTAGGTCTACAGCCAGACTGAGGAAGTCAATGGGGCTCCCGTAATTACGGGAGCGTTGCTAGGAGACGTCAGTAAATAGTCACTGTCCAGGGTGCTGAAAGAGTTAAGCGATCGGCAGTAGCTGTTTCTGCCCCCTGGACAGTGACTACCGATCCCAATATAGAGCAACCTGTAAAAAAATAGAAGTTCATACTTACCGAGAACTCCCTGCTTCTGTCTCCAGTCCAGCTTCCCAGGATGACGTTTCAGTCTAAGTGACGGCTGCAGCCAATCACAGGCTGCAGCGGTCACATGGACTGCCGCGTCATCCAGGGAGGTAGGGCTGGATGCCAAAAGAGGGACGCGTCACCAAGACAACTGCCGGTAAGTATGAAATTCTTTTACTTTCACTAGGGAAAGTGCTGTCCCTTCTCTCTATCCTGCACTGATAAAGAGAAGGGAAGCACTTTTTCCGCAGTCCGCAGAAGCTAGTCCGCATCAATTTACTGCACATTTTGGGCAGATCCGCAGCCGTAATCCGCAACCCGGATTAGGTGCGGCATTGATGCGGACAGTTGCGGAGGAAATCCGCCACGTGGGGGCATGCCCTTATAGTAGTTATATTCTTGTATATAGGGGCAGTATTATAGTAGTTATATTCTTGTATATAAGGGCAGTATTATAGTAGTTATATTCTTGTATATAGGAGCAGTATTATAGTAGTTATATTCTTGTATATAGGAGGCAGTATTATAGTAGTTATATTCTTGTATATAGGAGCAGTATTATAGTAGTTATAGTCTTTTATATAGGGGCAGTATTATAGTAGTTATATTCTTGTATATAGGGGCAGTATTATAGTAGTTATATTCTTGTATATAGGGGCAGTATTATAGTAGTTATATTCTTGTATATAGGGGGCAGTATTATAGTAGTTATATTCCTGTATATAGGAGCAGTATTATAGTCGTTATAATCTTGTATATAGGGGCAGTATTATAGCAGTTATATTCTTGTATATAGGAGCAGTATTATATTAGTTATATTCTTGTATATAGGAGCAGTATTATAGTAGTTATATTCTTGTATATAGGGGCAGTATTATAACAGTTCTATTCTTGTATATAGAGGCAGTATTATAGTAGTTATATTCTTGTATATAGGAGCAGTATTATAGTAGTTATATTCTTGTATATAGGAGCAGTATTATAGTAGTTATATTCTTGTATATAGGAGCAGTATTATAGTAGTTATATTCCTGTATATAGGAGCAGTATTATAGTAGTTATATTCTTGTATATAGGGAGCAGTATTATAGTAGTTATATTCTTGTATATAGGAGCAGTATTATAGTAGTTATATTCTTGTATATAGGGGGCAGTATTATAGTAGTTGTATTCTTGTATATAGGGGCAGTATTATAGTAGTTATATTCTTGTATATAGGGGGCAGTATTATAGTAGTTATAATCTTGTATATAGGGGGCAGTATTATAGTAGTTATATTCTTGTATATAGGGGCAGTATTATAGTAGTTATATTCTTGTATATAGGGGCAGTATTATAGTAGTTATATTCTTGTATATAGGGGGGCAGTATTATAGTAGTTATATTCTTGTATATAGGAGCAGTATTATAGTCGTATTATTCTTGTATGTATATAGGGGCAGTATTAGAGTAGTTATATTCTTGTATATAGGGGGCAGTATTATAGTAGTTATATTCTTGTATATAGGGGCAGTATTATAGTAGTTATATTCTTGTATATAGGGGCAGTATTATAGTAGTTATATTCCTGTATATAGAGGGCAGTATTATAGTAGTTATATTCTTGTATATAGGGGGCAGTATTATAGTAGTTATATTCTTGTATATAGGGGGCAGTATTATAGTAGTTATATTCTTGTATATAGGAGCAGTATTATAGTCGTATTATTCTTGTATGTATATAGGAGCAGTATTATAGTAGTTATATTCTTGTATATAGGGGGGCAGTATTATAGTAGTTATATTCTTGTATATAGGAGCAGTATTATAGTCGTATTATTCTTGTATGTATATAGGGGCAGTATTATAGTAGTTATATTCTTGTATATAGGGGGCGGTATTATAGTAGTTATATTCTTGTATATAGGAGCAGTATTATAGTAGTTATATTTTTGTATATAGGGGCAGTATTAGGGCATGGCCAGACGTGGCAGATTTCCTCTTGAATTCCGCTGCGGACACTCCGCAGCGTTAATCCGCAGCAGAGCCGTTTCTCCATTGACTTCCACTTTTATTTAGAAGTGTTCGTTTAGACGAGGCAGAAAATTCTGCTGCGGAGCATAGGTTGCGGAGCGGAATTTGGTGTCCGCAGCATGCAATGGCTGTTGCGGAGTTGTGGCGGACTGGTTGCGGACTCATGGCGGAATTTCTCCATTGACTTCAATGGAGATTCTAAATTCCGCAATGAAGTCCGCAGCTGTCATGCACATGTTATGTGTGCTGCGGATGCGTCTTGCTTTTTTGACATGACATTTCTTCATTCTGGCTGGACCTATGTATTTCTAGGTCTACAGCCAGACTGAGGAAGTCAATGGGGCTCCCGTAATGACGGGAGCGTTGCTAGGAGACGTCTGTAAATAGTCACTGTCCAGGGTGCTGAAAGAGTTAAGCGATCGGCAGTAACTGTTTCTGCACCCTGGACAGTGACTACCGATCCCAATATACAGCAACCTGTCAAAAAAATAGATGTTCATACTTACCGAGAACTCCCTGCTTCTGTCTCCAGTCCGGCTTCCCAAGATGACGTTTCAGTCTAAGTGACGGCTGCAGCCAATCACAGGCTGCAGCGGTCACATGGACTGCCGCGTCATCCAGGGAGGTCTGGCTGGATGCCGAAAGAGGGACGCGTCACCAAGACAACGGCCGGTAAGTATGAAATTCTTTTACTTTCACTAGGGAAAGTGCTGTCCCTTCTCTCTATCCTCCACTTATAGAGAGAAGGGAAGCACTTTTACCGCAGTCCGCAGCAGCTAGTCCGCATCAATTTACTGCACAGTTTTCGGCAGATCCGCCACAGAATCTGCAACGCAGATTCTGTGCGGCATTGATGCGAACAGTTGCGGAGGAAATCCGCCACGTGTGGGCATGCCCTTATAGTAGTTATATTCTTGGTTATAGGAGCAGTATTATAGTAGTTATATTCTTGTATATAGGGGGCAGTATTATAGTAGGTATATTCTTGTATATAGGGAGCAGTATTATAGTAGTTATATTCTTGTATATAGGGGCAGTATTATAGTAGTTATATTCTTGTATATAGGAGCAGTATTATAGTAGTTATATTCTTGTATATAGGGGCAGTATTATAGTAGTTATATTCTTATATATAGAGGCAGTATTATAGTAGTTATATTCTTGTATATAGGAGGCAGTATTATAGTAGTTATATTCTTGTATATAGGAGCAGTATTATAGTAGTTATATTCTTGTATATAGGGGCAGTATTATAGTAGTTATATTCTTGTATATAGGGGGCAGTATTATAGTAGTTATATTCTTGTATATAGGAGAAGTTTGATAGTAGTTATATTCTTGTATATATGGGGCAGTACTATAGTCGTTATATTCTTGTATATAGTAGTTATATTCTTGTATATAAGAGGCAGTATTATAGTAGTTATATTCTTGTATATAGGGGCAGTATTATAGTAGTTATATTCTTGTATATAGGGGCAGTATTATAGTAGTTATATTCTTGTATATAGGGGGCAGTATTATAGTAGTTATATTCTTGTATATAGGAGAAGTATTATAGTAGTTATATTCTTGTATATAGGGGGCAGTATTATAGTAGTTATATTCTTGTATATAGGGGGCAGTATTATAGTAGTTATATTCTTGTATATAGGAGCAGTATTATAGTAGTTATATTCTTGTATATAGGGGGCAGTATTATAGTAGTTATATTCTTGTATATAGGAGCAGTATTATAGTAGTTATATTCTTGTATATAGGGAGCAGTATTATAGTAGTTATATTCTTGTATATAGGAGCAGTATTATAGTAGTTATATTCTTGTATATAGGGGGTAGGATTATAGTAGGTATATTCTTGTATATAGGGGGTCAGTATTATAGTAGTTATATTCTTGTATATAGGGGCAGTATTATAGTAGTTATATTCTTGTATATAGGGGCAGTATTATAGTAGTTATATTCTTGTATATAGGGGCAGTATTATAGTAGTTATATTCTTGTATATAGGAGGCAGTATTATAGTAGTTATATTCTTGTATATAGGAGCAGTATTATAGTAGTTATATTCTTGTATATAGGGGCAGTATTATAGTAGTTATATTCTTGTATATAGGGGGCAGTATTATAGTAGTTATATTCTTGTATATAGGAGCAGTTTGATAGTAGTTATATTCTTGTATATATGGGGCAGTACTATAGTAGTTATATTCTTGTATATAGTAGTTATATTCTTGTATATAGGGGGAGTATTATAGTAGTTATATTCTTGTATATAGGGGCAGTATTATAGTAGTTATATTCTTGTATATAGGGGGCAGTATTATAGTAGTTATATTCTTGTATATAGGAGCAGTATTATTGTAGTTATATTCTTGTATATAGGAGCAGTATTATAGTAGTTATATTCTTGTATATAGGAGCAGTATTATAGTAGTTATATTCTTGTATATAGGAGCAGTATTATAGTAGTTATATTCTTGTATATATGGGGCAGTACTATAGTAGTTATATTCTTGTATATAGTAGTTATATTCTTGTATATAAGAGGCAGTATTATAGTAGTTATATTCTTGTATATAGGGGCAGTATTATAGTAGTTATATTCTTGTATATAGGGGCAGTATTATAGTAGTTATATTCTTGTATATAGGGGGCAGTATTATAGTAGTTATATTCTTGTATATAGGAGCAGTATTATAGTAGTTATATTCTTGTATATAGGGGGCAGTATTATAGTAGTTATATTCTTGTATATAGGGGGCAGTATTATAGTAGTTATATTCTTGTATATAGGGGGCAGTATTATAGTAGTTATATTCTTGTATATAGGAGCAGTATTATAGTAGTTATATTCTTGTATATAGGATGCAATATTATAGTAGTTATATTCTTGTATATAGGAGGCAGTATTATAGTAGTTATATTCTTGTATATAGGGGGCAGTATTATAGTAGTTATATTCTTGTACTTAGGGGCCTCATCCAGAGGTGTCAGTGGAACAACTGTCAGGATTAATAATATACATTTTTACATCATCTTTATCTGCTATTCATATGTTTGGGATTAATATTATTCTATATTCTCCCTCCTGGAATCCTGTGATGTTTCCACAGTGATATAATACATATAATACTTTGCTACTAATGTGTAAATAATCGTCATACAAGCAGCAGGAAACTAAAAATCAATCATGTGACTTTATCCGCCTGGAGGTTAGTCAGCGGCTAATGAAGTAATTTAAGAAAACCAAGTTAGTCAGAGACGTGACCCGGCCTGTGTTCTACGTCTCTCAGCGTTGCTTAGCTATTCCTCTTTCCAATAGACCACACCCCTAATTTATTAAGCCCCACTCCTTCCATTATCGGATATGCTGACAGTCCCATGTAGGAGTCCTGGTTTGTGAACCTGTGTCTTATGATCTCATCCTTTCGTTATTACTGAAGACGTCTGTCTAGGAGGTCTGGAATGACAATATAGGAGCCGGCAGTCACATTTCAGGGAGTGGAAAGGGTTAATGCTGGAGTAAATGTCTCCTCCGCAGGGACCACATTGTGTTCTGGAGATTATATCTTATTCTGCATTTGCAGATGGGATTATTGATCCCTTTTTTATATTTTGGGAGCCGAGACCAGTCCATATACAGAAAGGGTTAATCCTACTCACACATGCGGACAATGATCCTTCTACTTAACTCTTTCTTGGTCTCTCACCACACAATGGTGATAAGGGGCCGCCAACATTTGGGCTCCACTTCTCTGACCGCTTCTAACATGATGGCCGGATGACGCTTTAAACACAGATATTCTTAGTGATTTTTGCTTTAGGAAAGCTGCGACAGTCGTCACCCAGCTTTCCCAGACTTCTGAATGGCAAATATAGCTGTGGGATTGTCACTGTATAAGCAGGCAGGGTCTGGAAAGTTGGATGAGAAGCCCCGTGCGGCCCCTGAAGTGAATGCTCACAGTGATGTCACTTGTTCTTCCTCTTTAGACGCTGCCGGGCGTGTCTGATCTGTCTTATTACAGGACGAGCCGTGAGCTGAAATCACGGAAGAGCAGACGCTGAGCTCCGGGTAAGTGACAATCACTCTGGGCTTATTCATGGGGTGCGGAAGTGACGCCACCATCAAATCTCCAGATACAGGGGTAACTCTCATCCTCCCATGTTACACTTACAGGGGTCCAGGGAGCTGAGATTTGGGATCTGTTTGATGGGTTTCTCACACTGCGGAGTTGATGAACAACTCCCTCATCTTCCAGGAACGTTGGGAGTGAGAACTAAGAAAGAGGGATATTGGGGCAAGTCACAGTATTCCTAATAATTCCAAGAAACAAAGAAAGGGTTAATGTACCTAAACGCCTATTATTTATTTACTTTCTCTACATACGTCGTTTGTAATCTCCCCATCGTCCCCGTCCCCCCACAATCTATTCTTCCTATCTCACACCCATGTATCACTCCCATCATCCCTGACCACAGGAGCTTACAATCTACTCTCTCATACAAAACTTATCATCGACATCATACTTGTCCCCAGGAGCTCACAATTTAGTCTTTGTATCTCACACAATGCATCACTCCCATCATCCCTGAAACCAGGAGTTTACAATCTATTCTCCTTTTATACCGGCCGGCAACGCTCGACCGGTGCAGCGAGCACCGATCAACGAGAGATCGTTGATCGGCGCTCGTTTGCTCCTGTCACACGGAGCTATGGATGGGGAGGAGCGCTCGTTACTCTGATCGCTCGTCCCCATACGTTATTATCATGTCGGCCGCGCGTCTCTCTGTTTACACACCAAGATGTGCTGCCGACAATGATAATACTTCACTTTTTATTTAGGCTATGTGCACACACACTAATTACGTCCGTAATTGACGGACGTATTTCGGCCGCAAGTACCGGACCGAACACAGTGCAGGGAGCCGGGCTCCTAGCATCATAGTTATGTACGATGCTAGGAGTCCCTGCCTCGCTGCAGGACCACTGTCCCGTACTGTAATCATGATTACAGTACGGGACAGTTGTCCTGCAGCGAGGCAGGGACTCCTAGCATCGTACATAAGTATGATGCTAGGAGCCCGGCTCCCTGCACTGTGTTCGGTCCGGGACTTGCGGCCGAAATACGTCCGTCATTTACGGACGTAATTAGTGTGTGTGCACATACCCTTAACAATACGACCAGCAGATGATCCGGCGTTTGCTCGTTCATCTGCTGATCGCTGCCGTGTTCACACAGGGAAATGATCAGGAACAAGATTTCTATGAACTAATTATCTGCCCGATAATCACCCAGTGTAAAACCCCCTTTACACAAAATGTATCACTCCCATCATCCCTGACCCTAGGAGCTCACAATCTACTTATCCTATCTCAAACCTATTGTATCACTCCCATTATCCCTGTTCCCTCACAATCTAATCTGATCTCACACACACTATCACTCCCATCATCCGTGACTTTAGGGGTTTACAATCTAATCTCCCTCTAGCAAAAAATGTATCACTCCCATCATCCCTCCACTGGAAAGGATTTCTTTCAGAGCGGTTTAGGTGGTGCCCGACTTCTCTTGGCTCTGCCCTCTTTTAGTCTCTGAGGTACAGATGTCCATTGATTAGTATGGAGGCCATGCTGGAAATCTTGGGGTCCCCCGCCTACGATGGCTGATCTGGCCTCTCGCAGCAGTAACGCTCCTCTGGACTGACTTGCAATGTGATATGAGGTTGTCCACATTCACATTTTATAAACCCTTTAGACAATTTATTTCTGGTATTTTTTCTCTATAGGATGGGAGAACCACAGGAAGACATGAGAGGCTTCCCCGGTCATGGTCACCCCTATTTTACATTTGGGGTCATAGCAGATATTCAGTATGCAGATAAACCAGATGGACTTAGTGGCTGGAAAACCCTGAGATACTACAGCCAGAGCTGCCTCCACCTTCAAGACGCCATAAAAGAGTGGAACGCCGAGGACATCATGCCCAATTTTGTGTTGCAACTTGGGGACATCATCGATGGCTTCAACAAAAGAGCTGGAACGTCAGAAGCCTCACTAGAAACGGTTCTTACCAAGGTTCAGAAGGCAAAGATGCCTTTCCACCACATCTGGGGGAACCATGAATTTTATAACTTCAGTCGGGATTATTTAAGAGAGTCAAAGCTTAACACAACTTGGCTGGAGGACAAAAGACCAGAGGAGCTCGACCCAAGTCATGGAGGAACCTCAGGCAGCAAGGACTATTATGCGTATCACTTCAGTCCTCACATTAAGTTCAGGTTCATTGTTGTGGACACATATGATTTAAGTGTCCTTGGCCGAGGAGAGACCAGCGATGGATACCAGAAGTCTTTAGCTTTCTTGGACAGTAGTCAATATAATTTTAAAGGTACGTGCACGAAAACTAGAACTAAACTAATTGTTCATTATTGGACCAACCCCCCTTTTGTGGAGGTGACCTAGCATGGGAGGTCTCTCCACAAAAAATACATTTGAGTTATGGAAACCCAGATGAGCTCCCACTTGGTTTCCATAACTACTACTAAGTCAATGTATAGTGTGCATGGCTACCTCTACATTCAGGGTTGGGTTTGGTTGCTAGACCACCCTAATTTCACATACCTTTGGTCAACCCCTTTAACTAGAAGACCAGCCTGAAATCAACGCCATACAACATCCTCTATATACATGGCGCGGTCATACACAAGGGTTGATGTTCTGCATGGAGACCACAGATCTTGGATGTAGAATTTTCAGCAGATACAAGATATATGACCTTCATGTTATTCTCCTTGTAGGTAGAACCGGCTTCCATATGGTGGAGTTTAATGGTGGCATGGGCAAGGAGCAGTTGGCGTGGCTGAATGACGTCCTCACGTATTCTGACCGCAATGGTGAGAAGGTGATCATTGCTGGTAAGTTCTCCATCATAGGGCACCCTCTAGTGGGTAACAAGCCCATATTTTTGGGAATGTCCTATAAATGTAAATTGTAACTAATTGTGTTGTTGCATCACAGGTCACATCCCCATCCACCCAAAAGCGAAGTGCAGTCTCTGCTTGGCGTGGAACTATGACGAGATCCTCAGGACCATCCGATCTCACCCCAGCGTTGTGTGTTATTTCGCCGGGCATGACCACAGCGGTGGATACCACCTGGACTCCCATGGCATACACCATCTCACTTTAGAGGGGGTTATTGAGTCACCCCCTGGCACCAACGCCTTTGGGACGGTCTTTGTGCATAAGGACGGGCTGTTTCTACGTGGGAGAGGGCGGGTGAGGGACCGCTTCTTACCGTATCGTATGGAGGCCAAATCTGGCACCAGTTGTTACACGTGTTCTGGCGCTTCCTCTGGTGAAAGATAAGGTTTGTTCCTCCGAGGGAGAACATTATTATTACATATTCATTATTTATGGATACAAGGAGTTATAAATGTAAGAAGATTTAAAGGAGTATACCGACTTATATAAATATATAATGTATTAACATACGCCGCTCCCGCAGCGCTGGACGCCTGTGTCCCGACCCGCCTTCATTTAAAGGTTGCAGGATGAAGTAACTCTGTGATGTCACTATGGCCCGAAAGTCCACAACCCCTCCAAACTATGAGCGTCAGGGAATCTGGCGGGGTGGGAATGGCAAACCTTCAGTGAATATGTTAAAATTGTTATTAATGAAATATTTTTGGCTGATTCAGTCGTCTGAGCTTGTTACATGCAGGTAGCGGTGGCGATAGAACCAGCCACAATCACAGCGATAGAATGGACTCCAGTACTAGAAATATTTGTATCCAAAAATCACCACTAATCAGGGATGGACAACTGACTGATAGCCACACAATCCTCTCCTGAAATACTCTGTGCTGTTGGGGTCCCTGTCTCCAGGTTTATGTGGGCAACACATTTACAGTAGGCCCCGAGTCTGCTCGCCGCTCCAGGACTAACACTGCGCTATATCGCATCGACCCTAGAATAGGTCACATGGGCACGTCTGCTGCGGTCAATGCAAGATTTGTAAATTCAAAGTTTACATCTTTTAGTGTTGGAAAATAGCAAAAAAAAAAAAAGTTACAAGATAAAAAGTGTCATACAGTGCCCAGACGGCATCCCACATCACCTCAATATATAAATAGTGCTATAGATTGCCCGAAAAAATATTACATTTTCCACAATGCCAACATATACAGGGCCATAAAGTGCCCATATAAGCTGCTATACAGTGCCTCCATGTGCCATACCGTTTCCACTTACTGTAATATAATGCCTTGATAAACTGTGCCATGCAGTGACTCCTTTGGGAAAAAACAACGACAGATCTGTCTTTCATGATGTCTTACAGTATAAATGTCAGTGTGAAGAGAGAAAACTGATCGAGATCCCTGCTCCCCATGAACCCGTGAATTGTTCTCTCTTCATGGCCATTTAAATCTAATATATCTCAATAAAATAAGTGTTAAACAGTTTGTCCGCCTGGTGTATCCAACATTATTACATACACTGTTCACTGTTAATGTTTCTAGATAGACATGTAGTTGTACCATATTAAAACGTATAACTACTATAATACTGCCCCTTATATACAAGAATATAACTACTATAATACTGCCCCTATATACAAGAATATAACTACTATAATACTGCCTCCTGTATACAAGAATATAACTACTATAATACTGCCCCTATATACAAGAATATAACTACTATAATACTGCTCCTATATACAAGAATATAACTACTATAATACTGCCCCTATATACAAGAATATAACTACTATAATACTGCCCCTATATACAAGAATATAACTACTATAATACTGCTCCTATATACAAGAATATAACTACTATAATACTGCTCCTATATACAAGAATATAACTACTATAATACTGCCCCTATATACAAGAATATAACTACTATAATACTGCCCCTATATACAAGAATATAACTACTATAATACTGCCCCTATATACAAGAATATAACTACTATAATACTGCCCCCTATATACAGAAATCTAACTACTATAATACTGCTCCTATATACAAGAATATAACTACTATAATACTGCCCCTTATATACAAGAATATAACTACTATAATACTGTGCCGTATATACAAGAATATAACTACTATAATACTGCCTCCTATATACAAGAATATAACTACTATAATACTGCTCCTATATACAAGAATATAACTACTATAATACTGCCCCCTATATACAAGAATATAACTACTATAATACTGCCCCCTATATACAAGAATATAACTACTATAATACTGCCCCTATATACAAGAATATAACTACTATAATACTGCTCCTATATACAAGAATATAACTACTATAATACTGCTCCTATATACAAGAATATAACTACTATAATACTGCCCTCTATATACAAGAATATAACTACTATAATACTGCCTCCTATATACAAGAATATAACTACTATAATACTGCCCCTATATACAAGAATATAACTACTATAATACTGCCCCTATATACAAGACTATAACTACTATAATACTGCTCCTATATACAAGAATATAACTACTATAATACTGCCTCCTATATACAAGAATATAACTACTATAATACTGCCTCCTATATACAAGAATATAACTACTATAATACTGCTCCTATATACAAGAATATAACTACTATAATACTGCCCCCTATATACAAGAATATAACTACTATAATACTGCCCCCTATATACAAGAATATAACTACTATAATACTGCCCCCTATATACAAGAATATAACTACTATAATACTGCCCCTATATACAAGAATATAACTACTATAATACTGCCCCTATATACAAGACTATAACTACTATAATACTGCTCCTATATACAAGAATATAACTACTATAATACTGCCTCCTATATACAAGAATATAACTACTATAATACTGCCTCCTATATACAAGAATATAACTACTATAATACTGCTCCTATATACAAGAATATAACTACTATAATACTGCCCACTATATACAGGAATATAACTACTATAATACTGCCCCTATATACAAGAATATAACTACCATAATACTGCCCACTATATACAGGAATATAACTACTATAATACTGCCCCTATATACAAGAATATAACTACTATAATACCGCCCCTATATACAAGAATATAACTACTATAATACTGCTTCTATATACTAGAATATAACTACTATAATACTGCCCCTATATACAAGAATATAACTACTATAATACTGCTCCTATATACAAGAATATAACTACTATAATACTGCTCCTATATACAAGAATATAACTACTATAATACTGCTCCTATATACAAGAATATAACTACTATAATACTGCCCCTATATACAAGAATATAACTACTATAATACTGTTCCTATATACAAGAATATAACTACTATAATACTGCCCCCTATATACAAGAATACAACTACTATAATACTGCTCCTATATCAAAGAATATAACTAATAAGTGTAAAAAATAACATTTAGAGCCATAACTTTTATTTTTCCGTAGATTAAGTGGTATGAGTGCTTATTTCTTGCGGGATAAGCTGTAGTTTTTAATGATACCATTTTGATGTACATGCGAGGTTTTTATCACTTTTATTTCATTTTTTTTGTGGGAGATGAAGTGACCAAAAAATAGAGATTCTGGCGTTTACAATTTTTTTATTTTTTTTACTGCGTTCACCGTGCGGGGTAAATAATGATATAGTGTAATAGTTCAGACTTTTACGGACGCGGCGATACCAATTATGTTTATTAATTAATTTTTTTACTATGCTCTATGGGGAAAATGGGAAAAAGTTTTTTGGGGGGAATTTAAATTTTTTTATTTATTTTTTTTACATAAAAAAAAAACTTTATTTAACTCTTTTTTACTTTTTTTATTAGTCCCCCTAGAGGACTTCAACCAGCGATGTATTGCAGTATATCGTGATTCTGACAGGCCGGAGGCAGCGCTTAATAGGTGCACACAGATGGCGGACCTGGGGGGCTTCATTAGGCCCCCAGACAGCAATAGCAACCATCGCCACCCCTCAAAGGCATTGCGGGGGGCACGATGAGCTGTTAGAGGGGGTCATCCCCCTCTTTCTAACTAGTTAAATGCTGTGGTCGCTATTGACCTCGTTGCTCTGAAGAGTCGGCTGTAACAAACAGCCGACACCGGCATCGTATGGATCAGGTTCACTCCGTGAGCCCGTTCCATACTTCCCCCTACCTGACTTTGGTGTATGGATACGTCATATGTCGGGAAGGGGTTAATGGATAGATGACCATAAAAACCTACAAATCGGTAACTGTGTCCCTCGTGTATGATTTGGCGCTACATAGATGACAAGTAATGAATACCGTTTATTGGATACATGCAATTTACACGTGGCGTCTCCAGGTGGTCATCTGATATAACGCTTTTATGAAATGGAATCTATTGTCCCTTGGTCTTTGTGAGTTGACAGTAGGACATTTCGGAACAGTTTCTGTGGTCGCAACGGTACCACTACGCCTTGATTTCCGTAGGTTCCATATTAGAAGAAGGTATATACCAGTTGGAGAGTCAATCACGCTGAGACCAAATTCTCAAAAGGTAAGACTCCAATTTATTATGATATACAGCGTATATTTATAGGACACATAGAACAAAGAGAATAACTCATAGAGTGTAATCTGCAAAGGGAGAATCCCTCGCGCTGACCTTGATAAATACAGAAGAGATGAATTCCCTTGTACTGGGCACGTGATCACTGAATGTTACTTGCATGAACTGTTTTACTGCCAAGAAAAAATAACTAAGTAATCTGCAGATTATTACAAGACAAACTAAAAGACAAAAAATGAATATCATACTGTGCAGTGTGTACTGACACGAAATACAAAACATGGAATTTTGAAGTTATTCCTTCACATACATCATACCCTGAGCAGTAGATTAGAAAAATCAAATTACGTTATAGTGTACTACACACCACAGCCGATATAATGCAATAATAGTTTTACCTAATACTACTTTTTTTATGGGACAGCCCATTGACTTGTTGGTCAAAAAGTTGAGGATGAGCAGATGCCAAGGCCTACAGGGCATAGGGTCCGATGTCATCTGGGTAAATATGCTCTATGCTTACCAAGTCAATGGTGGGTGACCCAGTGTGACACTGTTAATCAAGGGCCAACATACACCTGGAGCCAGATCCCAGTGCCAACCTTCATTTGGGGAAGTGACTATGTACATGCCGTCACTATCCATTGAAATGTAAATTAGTTCCATAATCCTCCCTCATTAACTTCCCATCACCCAATGGCCACCAGTTTAGTGAAGTTTGGCACCTATGGGATGGCTCGTTCTTGAGGTTGGTGGGAATAAGGTCAGCTGGACCCCCACTAGTCAGACTTTAATGGTGTTTGTTACTGACGTTTCATAAAAGTAGTAGTCCTGGTAGATACCTCTACAGAGCCCATAGATCAAGCTTGACACTTAACTTCACTAGCCTTACATATAAGAAGGAAGAGCTTGGCTCTAGACCATATTAGTTCCCAATGACGAGACCTAAAATCCATTTAATCAGTTCTCCACAGGTCCATTTCCTAGTTTGTAATAGTCACAGAACCGTGAAAAACACTGACGATGGCATAAAGTTGCTCGGTGAAAGTGGTGGTGAAGGTGTGAATGTGTCTGATGGGGTCACACAGCTCATAGAAGGACAACTGCCCGGCCTCGTAATCCAGGTAGATCCTGAATCTATGGCAGGTGATACTGTGACGTAACGGAGTACCACATCTGTTATGTTTTAGGTTATAATCCTGATTGCTCTTCCGCAGACTCCATGATTTATCGTTCTGACCACTAAGGTACTGGTCACCACCTCTACTCATACTGGGATAACACATCCCGACTCTCCAGCTACTGGACTCACTTGTATCCACTTCAAAGAAATGTTGTCCGGCTGAAAAGCTCCTGGTGCTTAGAACCTGATATTGTGGAAACCTCTCAGGTGTTTGGGGGCGACTCTGGTTGACCTCTGACCAGGAGGCTATTTTCAGGTCATCCGATATATGTATATTATTGGCAGCTGTATTTATATCCAATACTACATCTGTAGATTTTTGCAGATAGAGTCCCCTCCTCATGTGTCTTATCATATCCGATAGTGCGTGTAATGTCTCAGTGATTAGGGCCACGTCTGGACCTCCTGCAATCTGCTGCTTTTTGTCCTCTTCCCGTCTGTCCTCCTCTTCAGCCTCCTCAGTATCACAAAAGTCAACTCTTTCTGATTCTCGCTCTTGTAGGACAGTTAATGGATCGGTCAGGTTACATAGCTCCTCGACGTGACCCAACTTCATGGACAGCTCGTCCTTCTCTTTTTCCAGCTGATGGATCAAGTTAGAGAATGACGCTAACACCTGCTCTTCCAGCCTGGAGATCTCTGTCAGGACCTTCTTCTCCAGGTTCTCCAAGTGTCTCCTAACATCTTGAACCATGGCAGTGACTTTCTCGGTGAGACCAGATGCCTTTTTTTGCTCTTTTTTCCGACAATGTTGCAGACTTTGGAGTCTTTTTTCCAATTCCTCTTTCTTAGATGTCAATTTCTCCAGAATGCGTTTCAATCTTTCTTTCTTTTTCATAGATGCCTCATCAAGCATCTCCAGCTTGTGTCCTCGATGTACTCTAGCTGAACAATATACACATATACAGGTCGCATCCTCAGAGCAGTAATATTCCAGGATCTTCTTATGGACAGAGCATTTTCTGCTCTCTAGGTTAGTGATGAGGTCAGATAGGACATGTTCTACTGACCTGCTGTGGGCTCTTAGGTGGTCACCACACAGAGAAGCTTCACAATGTAGACAGAATTTAAGAGAAGGCACCTGGGAATGAAGGCAGTAGGTGCAGAAGACTCCAGTCTTTTGTTCTGGCTCAGTAGAGAGGAAATGCTCTGCTATGTTACGGAGCGTTATGTTCCTGTGCAGCGCTGGACGCTCCTCAAACTCTGCTCTGCAGTCAGGGCAGGAGAAAACTCCAGACTCCTTCTGTGTATCCAGCACACGGTCAATGCACCCCCGGCAGAAGTTGTGTCCACATCTCAGGGTGACGGGATCTGTATAGAGGTCCAGGCAGATGGAGCAGCTCAGCTCGTCCCTCACATCTGTAGATGCCATTATGGAAGAATGAGGAAACCGGAACAGGATGTTAACTCGGGGAGTAGCAGGGGAGGCAGTTCTAATGAGGAACATGGGGAACTAATCCTCTTGAAACTTGAGACTTGGTGGAGGAGACGGAAGGAACTACTATAAGGCCCTGTTCCCACTGAGTTTTGTGACGCGGAAACTGCTCTGCAAAACTTGTCAAAAAACGGCCAAAAATGCCTCCCACTGATTTCAATGGGAGGCGGAGGCGTTTTTTTACCGCGAGTGGAAAAACCGCCTCGCGGTAAAAAGAAGCGACATGACCCATCTTGAGGCAGTTTCCTCCTCCAAAACCCCATTTCAATCAGTGGGAGACGGGAAAAAAAACGCCTCGACGAGTGTTTTGACACGTTTTTGTCAAACCACTGTGCAAAAAACACCTGGAGCAGATTTTGCAGGAGGAATTTTCTTCCAGCAAAAAACTCAGTCTGAACTAGCCCTAAGAGAACTACATGGCACCCAATAAGAGGAAAGTTTCTTACGGAGTTACAAAGTTATTAATAGCTACTCAAGTCCTTAGAATAAAAAACATGCACAAACTTTTGGTGAACGACACAGTGTTGAAATTGTCACTACATGTACAGCCTGACCAGTCACGGTACCTAGTCATCGGACATAGCCGCAGCCCACCTGCCTCCAGCTTACCATAGCTGAGTCCTTCTGCCAGGTCTTCCCCCTCACCATGTCAACCAGGCCCTACTTGTGCCTAGCTGGCCCCCTTAGCTTGTTGCCATTCCTTCTGACCGACATCAATGGTCAACCACATGCCACCGGCCAGAAACATCATCGCATACAGATGTCCTCCAACCACTGGTCCTCTTAGTTGGAAACATCTTGCACAATCATGTCCATACCTGGGAGATGTTATATAGTGGTGATCAGGAGGTGCTGAAATATTTATTGTAGAGGATATCTGAAGAAGACCAAGTTCTTTACCTCTTCTGTGAAGACAGAAGCAGCTGGACAACCCATAGAGATGGTTTGAGAAGATTGACCTTGATGAACGTGTCCATTATGAATCAGTTTTATTACATGTAGGATAACGAGGACACCGGATAGTAAAATACTCATCAAATGATTACTCAAAAAAGTATCTTGGTGGTGATGTGGGCATCCAAAGTTTTCGGTGTTCTCTTCCATCGTTATGATCAATCCCCACGTTTTGTTTGATCCTCTGGCCTTGTGGCTGGGCAGGGGTCGTTGGTGTAGATTGAGTGCACGGGCGAGACAGTTGATTCCACCTGTCTGTGAAGGTGCTGAGGGGGGTAAAGAAGCTCCCAGGACACAGCACTTGGCAAAGCCTAGAAACATTTCGCAAGTTCACAGCTGATACTACTGCCAGGAGAAGAGTGTGTGTGGTGAGTGCCACGTAGGTAGGTAAGGAAACCTGCTGCTGAGCACGGACAGGATTTTAGGACCACTGGCCTGTTATAGTGGGGTGTGAGGTGTATTGAGATCCTCAGACAGAGCAATGTTGGATAAGCGGGAAGAGGACCCCAGGAATAACATGTGAGAATTGCCAAACCAGGGAAGTATGAAAGTAACTGACCCTGCTTCTCTCTGATGATATTCCTGTTAGTGAAGGTTACATAGTCCACCATTGTGTTGGGCACTCTGCCATGAATATAAATACAATGTATCATGTTTCCAATTTTACTTTCAATAATGTAGATAAGAAATCGAAAACATATTATTACGTAGCATGTATGCAGCTCAGGTTTAAAGAAAAGACTGCACAGTACTGTACACAGGCAGCTGAGAGGGAGAGAAAAGACTGCACAGTACTGTACACAGGCAGCTGAGGAGGAGAGAAAAGACTGCACAGTACTGTACACAGGCAGATGAGGGGAGAGAAAAGACTGCATAGTACTGTACACAGGCGGCTGAGGAGAGAAAAGACTGCATAGTACTGTACACAGGCGGCTGAGTAGGAGAGAAAAGACTGCACAGTACTGTACACAGGCAGCTGAGAGGGAGAGAAAAGACTACAGTACTGTACACAGGCGGCTGAGTAGGAGAGAAAAGACTGCACAGTACTGTACACAGGCAGCTGAGAGGGAGAGAAAAGACTGCACAGTACTGTACACAGGCAGCTGAGCAGAGAAAAGACTGCACAGTACTGTACACAGGAAGCTGAGGGGAGAGAAAAGACTGCACAGTACTGTACACAGGCGGCTGAGGAGAGAAAAGACTGCACAGTACAGTACACAGGCAGCTGAGAGGGAGAGAAAAGACTGCACAGTACTGTACACAGGCAGCTGAGCAGAGAAAAGACTGCACAGTACTATACACAGGCAGCTGAGGAGAGAAAAGACTGCACAGTACAGTACACAGGCAGCTGAGGAGCGAAAAGACTGCACAGTACTGTACACAGGCAGCTGAGCAGAGAAAAGACTGCACAGTACTATACACAGACAGCTGAGGAGAGAAAAGACTGCACAGTACTATACACAGACAGCTGAGGAGAGAAAAGACTGCACAGTACTGTACACAGGCAGCTGAGAGGGAGAGAAAAGACTGCACAGTACTGTACACAGGCAGCTGAGCAGAGAAAAGACTGCACAGTACTGTACACAGGCAGCTGAGAGGGAGAGAAAAGACTGCACAGTACTGTACACAGGCAGCTGAGCAGAGAAAGGACTGCACAGTACTGTACACAGGCGGCTGAGGAGAGAAAAGACTGCATAGTACTGTACACAGGCGGCTGAGTAGGAGAGAAAAGACTGCACAGTACTGTACACAGGCAGCTGAGAGGGAGAGAAAAGACTGCACAGTACTGTACACAGGCAGCTGAGCAGAGAAAAGACTGCACAGTACTGTACACAGGAAGCTGAGGGGAGAGAAAAGACTGCACAGTACTGTACACAGGCAGCTGAGAGGGAGAAAGGACTGCACAGTACTGTACACAGGCAGCTGAGGAGAGAAAAGACTGCACAGTACTGTACACAGGCAGCTGAGCAGAGAAAAGACTGCACAATACTATACACAGGCAGCTGAGGAGAGAAAAGACTGCACAGTACAGTACACAGGCAGCTGAGGAGCGAAAAGACTGCACAGTACTGTACACAGGCAGCTGAGCAGAGAAAAGACTGCACAGTACTATACACAGACAGCTGAGGAGAGAAAAGACTGCACAGTACTATACACAGACAGCTGAGGAGAGAAAAGACTGCACAGTACTGTACACAGGCAGCTGAGAGGGAGAGAAAAGACTGCACAGTACTGTACACAGGCAGCTGAGCAGAGAAAAGACTGCACAGTACTGTACACAGGCAGCTGAGGAGCGAAAAGACTGCACAGTACTGTACACAGGCAGCTGAGCAGAGAAAAGACTGCACAGTACTATACACAGGCAGCTGAGGAGAGAAAAGACTGCACAGTACAGTACACAGGCAGCTGAGGAGCGAAAAGACTGCACAGTACTGTACACAGGCAGCTGAGCAGAGAAAAGACTGCACAGTACTATACACAGACAGCTGAGGAGAGAAAAGACTGCACAGTACTATACACAGACAGCTGAGGAGAGAAAAGACTGCACAGTACTGTACACAGGCAGCTGAGAGGGAGAGAAAAGACTGCACAGTACTGTACACAGGCAGCTGAGCAGAGAAAAGACTGCACAGTACTGTACACAGGCAGCTGAGGAGCGAAAAGACTGCACAGTACTGTACACAGGCAGCTGAGCAGAGAAAAGACTGCACAGTACTATACACAGGCAGCTGAGGAGAGAAAAGACTGCACAGTACAGTACACAGGCAGCTGAGGAGCGAAAAGACTGCACAGTACTGTACACAGGCAGCTGAGCAGAGAAAAGACTGCACAGTACTATACACAGACAGCTGAGGAGAGAAAAGACTGCACAGTACTATACACAGACAGCTGAGGAGAGAAAAGACTGCACAGTACTGTACACAGGCAGCTGAGGAGAGAAAAGACTGTACAGTACTGTACACAGGCAGCTGAGGAGGACAGAAAAGACAGCACAGTACTGTACACAGGCAGCTGAGGAGAGAAAGGACTGCACAGTACTGTACACAGGCAGCTGAGGAGAGAAAAGACTGCACAGTACTATACACAGACAGTTGAGGAGAGAAAAGACTGCACAGTACTATACACAGACAGCTGAGGAGGAGAGAAAAGACTGCACAGTACTGTGCACAGGCAGCTGAGGGGGAGAGAAAAGACAGCACATTACTGTACACAGGCAGCTGAGGGGGAGAGAAAAGACAGCACATTACTGTACACAGGCAGCTGAGGAGAGAAAAGACTACAGTACTGTACACAGGCAGCTGAGGAGGACAGAAAAGACTGCACAGTACTGTACACAGGCAGCTGAGGGGGAGAAAAAAGACAGCACAGTACTGTACACAGGCAGCTGAGGAGAGAAAAGACTGCACAGTACTATGCACAGACAGCTGAGGAGAGAAAAGACTGCACAGTACTATACACAGACAGCTGAGGAGGAGAGAAAAGACTGCACAGTACTGTGCACCGGCAGCTGAGGGGGAGAGAAAAGACAGCACATTACTATACACAGGCAGCTGAGGAGAGAAAAGACTACAGTACTGTACACAGGCAGCTGAGGAGGACAGAAAAGACTGCACAGTACTGTACACAGGCAGCTGAGGGGGAGAGAAAAGACAGCACAGTACTGTACACAGGCAGCTGAGGAGGGAAAAGACTGCACAGTACTGTACACAGGCAGCTGAGGAGAGAAAAGACTGTACAGTACTGTACACAGGCGGCTGAGGAGGACAGAAAAGACAGCACTGTACTGTACACAGGCAGCTGAGGAGAGAAAGGACTGCACAGTACTTTACACAGGCAGCTGAGAGGGAGAGAAAAGACAGCACAGTACAGTACACAGGCAGCTGAGCAGAGAAAAGACTGCACAGTACTGTACACAGGCAGCTGAGCAGAGAAAAGACTGCACGGTACTATACACAGGCAGCTGAGGAGAGAAAAGACTGCACAGTACAGTACACAGGCAGCTGAGGAGAGAAAAGACTGCACAGTACTGTACACAGGCAGCTGAGCAGAGAAAAGACTGCACAGTACTATACACAGACAGCTGAGGAGAGAAAAGACTGCACAGTACTGTACACAGGCAGCTGAGGAGAGAAAAGACTGCAAAGTACTGTACACAGGCAGCTGAGGAGAGAAAAGACTGTACAGTACTATACACAGACAGCTGAGGAGAGAAAAGACTACAGTACTGTACACAGGCAGCTGAGGAGGACAGAAAAGACTGCACAGTACTGTACACAGGCAGCTGAGGGGGAGAGAAAAGACAGCACAGTACTGTACACAGGCAGCTGAGGAGAGAAAAGACTGCACAGTACTGTACACAGGCAGCTGAGGAGAGAAAAGACTGTACAGTACTGTACACAGGCAGCTGAGGAGGACAGAAAAGACAGCACAGTACTGTACACAGGCAGCTGAGGAGAGGAAGGACTGCACAGTACTGTACACAGGCAGCTGAGGAGAGAAAAGGCTGCACAGTACTGTACACAGACAGTTGAGGAGGAGAGAAAAGACTGCACAGTACTGTGCACAGGCAGCTGAGGGGGAGAGAAAAAGACAGCACAGTACTGTACACAGGCAGCTGAGGAGAGAAAAGACTACAGTACTGTACACAGGCAGCTGAGGAGGACAGAAAAGACTGCACAGTACTGTACACAGGCAGCTGAGGGGGAGAGAAAAGACAGCACAGTACTGTACACAGGCAGCTGAGGAGAGAAAAGACTGCACAGTACTGTACACAGGCAGCTGAGGGGGAGAGAAAAGACTGCACAGTACTGTACACAGGCAGCTGAGGGGGAGAGAAAAGACAGCACAGTACTGTACACAGGCAGCTGAGGAGAGAAAAGACTGCACAGTACTGTACACAGGCAGCTGAGGGGGAGAGAAAAGACTGCACAGTACTGTACACAGGCAGCTGAGGAGAGAAAAGACTGCACAGTACTGTACACAGGCAGCTGAGGAGGACAGAAAAGACAGCACAGTATTGTACACAGGCAGCTGAGGAGAGAAAGGACTGCAAAGTACTGTACACAGGCAGCTGAGGAGAGAAAAGACTGCACAGTACTATACACAGACAGCTGAGGAGAGAAAAGACTGCACAGTACTGTACACAGACAGCTGAGGAGGAGAAAAAAAAATTCACAGTACTGTGCACAGGCAGCTGAGGGGGAGAGAAAAGACAGCACAGTACTGTACACAGGCAGCTGAGGAGAGAAAAGACTACAGTACTGCACACAGGCAGCTGAGGAGGACAGAAAAGACTGCACAGTACTGTACACAGGCAGCTGAGGGGGAGAGAAAAGACAGCACAGTACTGTACACAGGCAGCTGAGGAGAGAAAAGACTGCACAGTACTGTACACAGGCAGCTGAGTAGGAGAGAAAAGACTGCACAGTACTGTACACAGGCAGCTGAGGGGGAGAGAAAAGACAGCACAGTACTGTACACAGGCAGCTGAGGAGGGAAAAGACTGCACAGTACTGTACACAGGCAGCTGAGGAGAGAAAAGACTGTACAGTACTGTACACAGGCGGCTGAGGAGGACAGAAAAGACAGCACTGTACTGTACACAGGCAGCTGAGGAGAGAAAGGACTGCACAGTACTTTACACAGGCAGCTGAGAGGGAGAGAAAAGACAGCACAGTACAGTACACAGGCAGCTGAGCAGAGAAAAGACTGCACAGTACTGTACACAGGCAGCTGAGCAGAGAAAAGACTGCACGGTACTATACACAGGCAGCTGAGGAGAGAAAAGACTGCACAGTACAGTACACAGGCAGCTGAGGAGAGAAAAGACTGCACAGTACTGTACACAGGCAGCTGAGCAGAGAAAAGACTGCACAGTACTATACACAGACAGCTGAGGAGAGAAAAGACTGCACAGTACTGTACACAGGCAGCTGAGGAGAGAAAAGACTGCAAAGTACTGTACACAGGCAGCTGAGGAGAGAAAAGACTGTACAGTACTATACACAGACAGCTGAGGAGAGAAAAGACTACAGTACTGTACACAGGCAGCTGAGGAGGACAGAAAAGACTGCACAGTACTGTACACAGGCAGCTGAGGGGGAGAGAAAAGACAGCACAGTACTGTACACAGGCAGCTGAGGAGAGAAAAGACTGCACAGTACTGTACACAGGCAGCTGAGGAGAGAAAAGACTGTACAGTACTGTACACAGGCAGCTGAGGAGGACAGAAAAGACAGCACAGTACTGTACACAGGCAGCTGAGGAGAGGAAGGACTGCACAGTACTGTACACAGGCAGCTGAGGAGAGAAAAGGCTGCACAGTACTGTACACAGACAGTTGAGGAGGAGAGAAAAGACTGCACAGTACTGTGCACAGGCAGCTGAGGGGGAGAGAAAAAGACAGCACAGTACTGTACACAGGCAGCTGAGGAGAGAAAAGACTACAGTACTGTACACAGGCAGCTGAGGAGGACAGAAAAGACTGCACAGTACTGTACACAGGCAGCTGAGGGGGAGAGAAAAGACAGCACAGTACTGTACACAGGCAGCTGAGGAGAGAAAAGACTGCACAGTACTGTACACAGGCAGCTGAGGGGGAGAGAAAAGACTGCACAGTACTGTACACAGGCAGCTGAGGGGGAGAGAAAAGACAGCACAGTACTGTACACAGGCAGCTGAGGAGAGAAAAGACTGCACAGTACTGTACACAGGCAGCTGAGGAGGACAGAAAAGACAGCACAGTATTGTACACAGGCAGCTGAGGAGAGAAAGGACTGCAAAGTACTGTACACAGGCAGCTGAGGAGAGAAAAGACTGCACAGTACTATACACAGACAGCTGAGGAGAGAAAAGACTGCACAGTACTGTACACAGACAGCTGAGGAGGAGAAAAAAAAAATTCACAGTACTGTGCACAGGCAGCTGAGGGGGAGAGAAAAGACAGCACAGTACTGTACACAGGCAGCTGAGGAGAGAAAAGACTACAGTACTGCACACAGGCAGCTGAGGAGGACAGAAAAGACTGCACAGTACTGTACACAGGCAGCTGAGGGGGAGAGAAAAGACAGCACAGTACTGTACACAGGCAGCTGAGGAGAGAAAAGACTGCACAGTACTGTACACAGGCAGCTGAGTAGGAGAGAAAAGACTGCACAGTACTGTACACAGGCAGCTGAGTAGGAGAGAAAAGACAGCACAGTACTGTACACAGGCAGCTGAGGAGAGAAAAGACTACAGTACTGCACACAGGCAGCTGAGGAGGACAGAAAAGACTGCACAGTACTGAACACAGGCAGCTGAGGGGGACAGAAAAGACAGCACAGTACTGTACACAGGCAGCTGAGGAGAGAAAAGACTGCACAGTACTGTACACAGGCAGCTGAGGAGAGAAAAGACTGTACAGTAATGTACCCATGCAGCTGAGGAGGACAGAAAAGACAGCACAGTACTGTACACAGGCAGCTGAGGAGAGAAAGGACTGCACAGTACTGTACACAGGCAGCTGAGGAGAGAAAAGACTGCACAGTACTGTACACAGGCAGCTGAGGAGGACAGAAAAGACTGCACAGTACTGTACACAGGCAGCTGAGGGGGAGAGAAAAGACAGCACAGTACTGTACACAGGCAGCTGAGGGGGAGAGAAAAGACAGCACAGTACTGTACACAGGCAGCTGAGGGGGAGAGAAAAGACTGCACAGTACTGTACACAGGCAGCTGAGGGGGAGAGAAAAGACAGCACAGTACTGTACACAGGCAGCTGAGGAGAGAAAAGACTGCACAGTACTGTACACAGGCAGCTGAGGAGGACAGAAAAGACAGCACAGTATTGTACACAGGCAGCTGAGGAGAGAAAGGACTGCACAGTACTGTACACAGGCAGCTGGGGAGAGAAAAGACTGCACATTACTATACACAGACATCTGAGGAGAGAAAAGACTGCATAATACTGTACACAGACAGCTGAGGAGGAGAGAAAAGACTGCACAGTACTGTGCACAAGCAGCTGAGGGGGGGGGGGGGGGAGAAAAGACAGCACAGTACTGTACACAGGCAGCTGAGGAGAGAAAAGACTACAGTACTGTACACAGGCAGCTGAGGAGGACAGAAAAGACTGCACAGTACTGTACACAGGCAGCTGAGGGGGAGAGAAAAGACAGCACAGTACTGTACACAGGCAGCTGAGGGGGAGAGAAAAGACTGCACAGTACTGTACACAGGCAGCTGAGGGGGAGAGAAAAGACTGCACAGTACTGTACACAGGCAGCTGAGGGGGAGAAAAAAGACTGCACAGTACTGTACACAGGCAGCTGAGGGGGAGAGAAAAGACTGCACAGTACTGTGCACAGGCAGCTGAGGAAAGAAAAGACTGCACAGTACTGTACACCGGCAGCTGAGGGGGAGAGAAAAGACTGCACAGTACTGTGCACAGGCAGCTCAGGAGAGAAAAGACTGCACAGTACTGTACACAGGCAGCTGAGGAGAGAAAAGACTGCACAGTACTATACACAGACAGCTGAGGAGAGAAAAGTCTGCACAGTACTGTACACAGACAGCTGAGGAGAGAAAAGACTGCACAGTACTGTACACAGACAGCTGAGGAGAGAAAATACTGCACAGTACAGTACACAGGCAGCTCAGGGTTAAAGAAAAGACTGCACAGTACTGTACACAGGCAGCTGAGGGGGAGAGAAAATACAGCACAGTACTGTACACAGGCAGCTGAGGGGGAGAAAAAAGACTGCACAGTACTGTGCACAGGCAGCTGAGGAAAGAAAAGACTGCACAGTACTGCACACAGGCAGCTGAGGGGGAGAGAAAAGACTGCACAGTACTGTACACAGGCAGCTGAGGGGGAGAGAAAAGACAGCACAGTACTGTACACAGGCAGCTGAGGGGGAGAGAAAATACAGCACAGTACTGTGCACAGGCAGCTGAGGAAAGAAAAGACTGCACAGTACTGTACACAGGCAGCTGAGGGGGAGAAAAAAGACTGCACAGTACTGTGCACAGGCAGCTGAGGAAAGAAAAGACTGCACAGTACTGTACACAGGCAGCTGAGGGGGAGAGAAAAGACTGCACAGTACTGTACACAGGCGGCTGAGGAGGAGAGAAATGACTGCACAGTACTGTACACAGGCAGCTGAAGAGGAGAGAAAAGACTGCACAGTACTGTGCACAGGCAGCTGAGGAGAGAAAAGACTGCACAGTACTGTACACAGGCAGCTGAGGGGGAGAGAAAAGACTGCACAGTACTGTACACAGGCAGCTGAAGAGGAGAGAAAAGACTGCACAGTACTGTGCACAGGCAGCTGAGGAGAGAAAAGACTGCACAGTACTGTACACTGGCAGCTGAGGAGAGAAAAGACTGCACATACTGTACACATGCAGCTGAGGGGGAGAGAAAAGACTTAAAAAGTACTGTACAGACAGCTGAGGAGAGAAAAGACTGCACAGTACTGTACACAGACAGCTGAGGAGAGAAAAGACTGCACAGTACTGTACACAGACAGCTGAGGAGAGAAAAGACTGCACAGTACTGTACACAGACAGCTGAGGAGAGAAAAGACTGCACAGTACAGTACACAGGCAGCTCAGGGTTAAAGAAAAGACTGCACAGTACTGTACACAGGCAGCTGAGGGGGAGGGAAAAGACTGCACAATACTGTACACAGGCAGCTGAGGAGAGAAAAGACTGTACAGTACTGTACACAGGCAGCTGAGGAGGACAGAAAAGACAGCACTGTACTGTACACAGGCAGCTGAGGAGAGAAAGGACTGCACAGTACTGTACACAGGCAGCTGAGGAGAGAAAAGACTGCACAGTACTATACACAGACAGCTGAGGAGAGAAAAGACTGCACAGTACTGTACACAGGCAGCTGAGGAGAGAAAAGACTGCACAGTACTGTACACAGGCAGCTGAGGAGAGAAAAGACTGTACAGTACTATACACAGACAGCTGAAGAGAGAAAAGACTACAGTACTGTACACAGGCAGCTGAGGAGGACAGAAAAGACTGCACAGTACTGTACACAGACAGCTGAGGAGAGAAAAGACTGTACAGTACTGTACACAGGCAGCTGAGGAGGACAGAAAAGACAGCACAGTACTGTACACAGGCAGCTGAGGAGAGAAAGGACTGCACAGTACTGTACACAGGCAGCTGAGGAGAGAAAAGACTGCACAGTACTGTACACAGACAGTTGAGGAGGAGAGAAAAGACTGCACAGTACTGTGCACAGGCAGCTGAGGGGGAGAGAAAAAGACAGCACAGTACTGTACACAGGCAGCTGAGCAGGACAGAAAAGACTGCACAGTACTGTACACAGGCAGCTGAGGGGGAGAGAAAAGACAGCACAGTACTGTACACAGGCAGCTGAGGAGAGAAAAGACTGCACAGTACTGTACACAGGCAGCTGAGGGGGAGAGAAAAGACTGCACAGTACTGTACACAGGCAGCTGAGGGGGAGAGAAAAGACAGCACAGTACTGTACACAGGCAGCTGAGGAGAGAAAAGACTGCACAGTACTGTACACAGGCAGCTGAGGAGGACAGAAAAGACAGCACAGTATTGTACACAGGCAGCTGAGGAGAGAAAGGACTGCACAGTACTGTACACAGGCAGCTGAGGAGAGAAAAGACTGCACAGTACTATACACAGACAGCTGAGGAGAGAAAAGACTGCACAGTACTGTACACAGACAGCTGAGGAGGAGAGAAAAGACTTCACAGTACTGTGCACAGGCAGCTGAGGGGGAGAGAAAAGACAGCACAGTACTGTACACAGGCAGCTGAGGAGAGAAAAGACTACAGTACTGCACACAGGCAGCTGAGGAGGACAGAAAAGACTGCACAGTACTGTACACAGGCAGCTGAGGGGGAGAGAAAAGACTGCACAGTACTGTACACAGGCAGCTGAGGGGGAAAGAAAAGACAGCACAGTACTGTACACAGGCAGCTGAGCAGAGAAAAGACTGCACAGTACTGTACACAGACAGCTGAGGAGAGAATAGACTGCACAGTACTATACACAGACAGCTGAGTAGGAGAGAAAAGACTGCACAGTACTGTGCACCGGCAGCTGAGGGGGAGAGAAAAGACAGCACATTACTGTACACAGGCAGCTGAGGAGAGAAAAGACTACAGTACTGTACACAGGCAGCTGAGGACAGAAAAGACTGCACAGTACTGTACACAGGCAGCTGAGGGGGACAGAAAAGACAGCACAGTACTGTACACAGGCAGCTGAGGAGAGAAAAGACTGCACAGTACTGTACACAGGCAGCTGAGGAGAGAAAAGACTGTACAGTAATGTACACAGGCAGCTGAGGAGGACAGAAAAGACAGCACAGTACTGTACACAGGCAGCTGAGGAGAGAAAGGACTGCACAGTACTGTACACAGGCAGCTGAGGAGAGAAAAGACTGCACAGTACTGTACACAGACAGCTGAGGAGGAGAGAAAAGACTGCACAGTACTGTGCACAGGCAGCTGAGGGGGAGAGAAAAAGACAGCACAGTACTGTACACAGGCAGCTGAGGAGAGAAAAGACTACAGTACTGTACACAGGCAGCTGAGGAGGACAGAAAAGACTGCACAGTACTGTACACAGGCAGCTGAGGGGGAGAGAAAAGACAGCACAGTACTGTACACAGGCAGCTGAGGGGGAGAGAAAAGACTGCACAGTACTGTACACAGGCAGCTGAGGGGGAGAGAAAAGACAGCACAGTACTGTACACAGGCAGCTGAGGGGGAGAGAAAAGACTGCACAGTACTGTACACAGGCAGCTGAGGGGGAGAGAAAAGACAGCACAGTACTGTACACAGGCAGCTGAGGAGAGAAAAGACTGCACAGTACTGTACACAGGCAGCTGAGGAGGACAGAAAAGACAGCACAGTACTGTACACAGGCAGCTGAGGAGAGAAAGGACTGCACAGTACTGTACACAGGCAGCTGAGGAGAGAAAAGACTGCACAGTACTGTACACAGGCAGCTGAGGAGAGAAAAGACTGTACAGTAATGTACACAGGCAGCTGAGGAGGACAGAAAAGACAGCACAGTACTGTACACAGGCAGCTGAGGAGAGAAAGGACTGCACAGTACTGTACACAGGCAGCTGAGGAGAGAAAAGACTGCACAGTACTGTACACAGACAGCTGAGGAGGAGAGAAAAGACTGCACAGTACTGTGCACAGGCAGCTGAGGGGGGGGGGAGAAAAGACAGCACAGTACTGTACACAGGCAGCTGAGGAGAGAAAAGAGTACAGTACTGTACACAGGCAGCTGAGGAGGACAGAAAAGACTGCACAGTACTGTACACAGGCAGCTGAGGGGGAGAGAAAAGACAGCACAGTACTGTACACAGGCAGCTGAGGGGGAGAGAAAAGACTGCACAGTACTGTACACAGGCAGCTGAGGGGGAGAAAAAAGACTGCACAGTACTGTGCACAGGCAGCTGAGGAAAGAAAAGACTGCACAGTACTGTACACCGGCAGCTGAGGGGGAGAGAAAAGACTGCACAGTACTGTGCACAGGCAGCTCAGGAGAGAAAAGACTGCACAGTACTGTACACAGGCAGCTGAGGAGAGAAAAGACTGCACAGTACTATACACAGACAGCTGAGGAGAGAAAAGTCTGCACAGTACTGTACACAGACAGCTGAGGAGAGAAAAGACTGCACAGTACTGTACACAGACAGCTGAGGAGAGAAAATACTGCACAGTACAGTACACAGGCAGCTCAGGGTTAAAGAAAAGACTGCACAGTACTGTACACAGGCAGCTGAGGGGGAGAGAAAATACAGCACAGTACTGTACACAGGCAGCTGAGTGGGAGAAAAAAGACTGCACAGTACTGTGCACAGGCAGCTGAGGAAAGAAAAGACTGCACAGTACTGTACACAGGCAGCTGAGAGGGAGAGAAAAGACTGCACAGTACTGTACACAGGCAGCTGAGGAGGAGAGAAAAGACTGCACAGTACTGTACACAGGCAGCTGAGAGGGAGAGAAAAGACTGCACAGTACTGTACACAGGCAGCTGAGGAGGAGAGAAAAGACTGCACAGTACTGCACACAGGCAGCTGAGGGGGAGAGAAAAGACTGCACAGTACTGTACACAGGCAGCTGAGGGGGAGAGAAAAGACAGCACAGTACTGTACACAGGCAGCTGAGGGGGAGAGAAAATACAGCACAGTACTGTGCACAGGCAGCTGAGGAAAGAAAAGACTGCACAGTACTGTACACAGGCAGCTGAGGGGGAGAAAAAAGACTGCACAGTACTGTGCACAGGCAGCTGAGGAAAGAAAAGACTGCACAGTACTGTACACAGGCAGCTGAGGGGGAGAGAAAAGACTGCACAGTACTGTACACAGGCGGCTGAGGAGGAGAGAAATGACTGCACAGTACTGTACACAGGCAGCTGAAGAGGAGAGAAAAGACTGCACAGTACTGTGCACAGGCAGCTGAAGAGAGAAAAGACTGCACAGTACTGTACACTGGCAGCTGAGGAGAGAAAAGACTGCACATACTGTACACATGCAGCTGAGGGGGAGAGAAAAGACTGAAAAAGTACTGTACAAACAGCTGAGGAGAGAAAAGACTGCACAGTACTGTACACAGACAGCTGAGGAGAGAAAAGACTGCACAGTACTGTACACAGACAGCTCAGGAGAGAAAAGACTGCACAGTACTGTACACAGACAGCTGAGGAGAGAAAAGACTGCACAGTACAGTACACAGGCAGCTCAGGGTTAAAGAAAAGACTGCACAGTACTGTACACAGGCAGCTGAGGGGGAGGGAAAAGACTGCACAATACTGTACACAGGCAGCTGAGGAGAGAAAAGACTGTACAGTACTGTACACAGGCAGCTGAGGAGGACAGAAAAGACAGCACTGTACTGTACACAGGCAGCTGAGGAGAGAAAGGACTGCACAGTACTGTACACAGGCAGCTGAGAGGGAGAGAAAAGACTGCACAGTACTATACACAGGCAGCTGAGGAGAGAAAAGACTGCACAGTACAGTACACAGGCAGCTGAGGAGAGAAAAGACTGCACAGTACTGTACACAGACAGCTGAGGAGAGAAAAGACTGCACAGTACTGTACACAGGCAGCTGAGGAGAGAAA
The DNA here is from genome assembly GCF_050947455.1 of Rhinoderma darwinii. NCBI lineage: Eukaryota > Metazoa > Chordata > Amphibia > Anura > Rhinodermatidae > Rhinoderma > Rhinoderma darwinii. The sequence continues at coordinate 64,505,865 of NC_134699.1, forward strand.
AGACTGCACAGTACTGTACACAGGCAGCTGAGGAGAGAAAAGACTGTACAGTACTATACACAGACAGCTGAGGAGAGAAAAGACTACAGTACTGTACACAGGCAGCTGAGGAGGACAGAAAAGACTGCACAGTACTGTACACAGGCAGCTGAGGGGGAGAGAAAAGACAGCACAGTAGTGTACACAGGCAGCTGAGGAGAGAAAAGACTGCACAGTACTGTATACAGGCAGCTGAGGAGAGAAAAGACTGTACAGTACTGTACACAGGCAGCTGAGGGGGACAGAAAAGACAGCACAGTACTGTACACAGGCAGCTGAGGAGAGAAAGGACTGCACAGTACTGTACACAGGCAGCTGAGGAGAGAAAAGACTGCACAGTACTGTACACAGACAGTTGAGGAGGAGAGAAAAGACTGCACAGTACTGTGCACAGGCAGCTGAGGGGGAGAGAAAAAGACAGCACAGTACTGTACACAGGCAGCTGAGGAGGACAGAAAAGACTGCACAGTACTGTACACAGGCAGCTGAGGAGAGAAAAGACTGCACAGTACTGTACACAGGCAGCTGAGGGGGAGAGAAAAGACTGCACAGTACTGTACACAGGCAGCTGAGGAGAGAAAAGACTGCACAGTACTGTACACAGGCAGCTGAGGGGGAGAGAAAAGACTGCACAGTACTGTACACAGGCAGCTGAGGGGGAGAGAAAAGACAGCACAGTACTGTACACAGGCAGCTGAGGAGAGAAAAGACTGCACAGTACTGTACACAGGGAGCTGAGGAGGACAGAAAAGACAGCACAGTATTGTACACAGGCAGCTGAGGAGAGAAAGGACTGCACAGTACTGTACACAGGCAGCTGAGGAGAGAAAAGACTGCACAGTACTATACACAGACAGCTGAGGAGAGAAAAGACTGCACAGTACTGTACACAGACAGCTGAGGAGAGAAAAGACAGCACAGTACTGTACACAGACAGCTGAGGAGGAGAGAAAAGACTTCACAGTACTGTGCACAGGCAGCTGAGGGGCAGAGAAAAGACAGCACAGTACTGTACACAGGCAGCTGAGGAGAGAAAAGACTACAGTACTGCACACAGGCAGCTGAGGAGGACAGAAAAGACTGCACAGTACTGTACACAGGCAGCTGAGGGGGAGAGAAAAGACAGCACAGTACTGTACACAGGCAGCTGAGGAGAGAAAAGACTGCACAGTACTGTACACAGGCAGCTGAGGGGGAGAGAAAAGACTGCACAGTACTGTACACAGGCAGCTGAGGGGGAGAGAAAAGACAGCACAGTACTGTACACAGGCAGCTGAGGAGAGAAAAGACTGCACAGTACTGTACACAGGCAGCTGAGGAGAGAAAAGACTGTACAGTACTGTACACAGGCAGCTGAGGAGAGAAAAGACCACAGTACTATACACAGACAGCTGAGGAGAGAATAGACTGCACAGTACTATACACAGACAGCTGAGTAGGAGAGTACACAGGTACTGTGCACCGGCAGCTGAGGGGGAGAGAAAAGACAGCACATTACTGTACACAGGCAGCTGAGGAGAGAAAAGACTACAGTACTGTACACAGGCAGCTGAGGAGGACAGAAAAGACTGCACAGTACTGTACACAGGCAGCTGAGGGGGACAGAAAAGACAGCACAGTACTGTACACAGGCAGCTGAGGAGAGAAAAGACTGCACAGTACTGTACACAGGCAGCTGAGGAGAGAAAAGACTGTACAGTAATGTACACAGGCAGCTGAGGAGGACAGAAAAGACAGCACAGTACTGTACACAGGCAGCTGAGGAGAGAAAGGACTGCACAGTACTGTACACAGGCAGCTGAGGAGAGAAAAGACTGCACAGTACTGTACACAGACAGCTGAGGAGGAGAGAAAAGACTGCACAGTACTGTGCACAGGCAGCTGAGGGGGAGAGAAAAAGACAGCACAGTACTGTACACAGGCAGCTGAGGAGAGAAAAGACTACAGTACTGTACACAGGCAGCTGAGGAGGACAGAAAAGACTGCACAGTACTGTACACAGGCAGCTGAGGGGGAGAGAAAAGACAGCACAGTACTGTACACAGGCAGCTGAGGGGGAGAGAAAAGACTGCACAGTACTGTACACAGGCAGCTGAGGGGGAGAGAAAAGACAGCACAGTACTGTACACAGGCAGCTGAGGGGGAGAGAAAAGACTGCACAGTACTGTACACAGGCAGCTGAGGGGGAGAGAAAAGACAGCACAGTACTGTACACAGGCAGCTGAGGAGAGAAAAGACTGCACAGTACTGTACACAGGCAGCTGAGGAGGACAGAAAAGACAGCACAGTATTGTACACAGGCAGCTGAGGAGAGAAAGGACTGCACAGTACTGTACACAGGCAGCTGAGGAGTGAAAAGACTGCACAGTACTGTACACAGGCAGCTGAGGAGAGAAAAGACTGTACAGTAATGTACACAGGCAGCTGAGGAGGACAGAAAAGACAGCACAGTACTGTACACAGGCAGCTGAGGAGAGAAAGGACTGCACAGTACTGTACACAGGCAGCTGAGGAGAGAAAAGACTGCACAGTACTGTACACAGACAGCTGAGGAGGAGAGAAAAGACTGCACAGTACTGTGCACAGGCAGCTGAGGGGGGGGGGGAGAAAAGACAGCACAGTACTGTACACAGGCAGCTGAGGAGAGAAAAGACTACAGTACTGTACACAGGCAGCTGAGGAGGACAGAAAAGACTGCACAGTACTGTACACAGGCAGCTGAGGAGAGAAAAGACTGCACAGTACTATACACAGACAGCTGAGGAGAGAAAAGTCTGCACAGTACTGTACACAGACAGCTGAGGAGAGAAAAGACTGCACAGTACTGTACACAGACAGCTGAGGAGAGAAAATACTGCACAGTACAGTACACAGGCAGCTCAGGGTTAAAGAAAAGACTGCACAGTACTGTACACAGGCAGCTGAGGGGGAGAGAAAATACAGCACAGTACTGTACACAGGCAGCTGAGGGGGAGAAAAAAGACTGCACAGTACTGTGCACAGGCAGCTGAGGAAAGAAAAGACTGCACAGTACTGTACACAGGCAGCTGAGAGGGAGAGAAAAGACTGCACAGTACTGTACACAGGCAGCTGAGGAGGAGAGAAAAGACTGCACAGTACTGTACACAGGCAGCTGAGAGGGAGAGAAAAGACTGCACAGTACTGTACACAGGCAGCTGAGGAGGAGAGAAAAGACTGCACAGTACTGCACACAGGCAGCTGAGGGGGAGAGAAAAGACTGCACAGTACTGTACACAGGCAGCTGAGGGGGAGAGAAAAGACAGCACAGTACTGTACACAGGCAGCTGAGGGGGAGAGAAAATACAGCACAGTACTGTGCACAGGCAGCTGAGGAAAGAAAAGACTGCACAGTACTGTACACAGGCAGCTGAGGGGGAGAAAAAAGACTGCACAGTACTGTGCACAGGCAGCTGAGGAAAGAAAAGACTGCACAGTACTGTACACAGGCAGCTGAGGGGGAGAGAAAAGACTGCACAGTACTGTATACAGGCGGCTGAGGAGGAGAGAAATGACTGCACAGTACTGTACACAGGCAGCTGAAGAGGAGAGAAAAGACTGCACAGTACTGTGCACAGGCAGCTGAGGAGAGAAAAGACTGCACAGTACTTTACACAGGCAGCTGAGGGGGAGAGAAAAGACTGCACAGTACTGTACACAGGCAGCTGAAGAGGAGAGAAAAGACTGCACAGTACTGTGCACAGGCAGCTGAGGAGAGAAAAGACTGCACAGTACTGTACACTGGCAGCTGAGGAGAGAAAAGACTGCACAGTACTGTACACAGGCAGCTGAGAGGGAGAGAAAAGACTGAAAAAGTACTGTACAAACAGCTGAGAGAAAAGACTGCACAGTACTGTACACAGACAGCTGAGGAGAGAAAAGACTGCACAGTACTGTACACAGACAGCTGAGGAGAGAAAAGACTGCACAGTACTGTACACAGACAGCTGAGGAGAGAAAAGACTGCACAGTACAGTACACAGGCAGCTCAGGGTTAAAGAAAAGACTGCACAGTACTGTACACAGGCAGCTGAGGGGGAGAGAAAAGACAGCACAGTACTGTACACAGGCAGCTGAGGGGGAGAGAAAAGACTGCACAGTACTGTGCACAGGCAGCTGAGGAGGAAAGAAAAGACTGCACAGTACTGTACACAGGCAGCTGAGGGGGAGAGAAAAGACTGCACAGTACTGTGCACAGGCAGCTGACGGGGAGAGAAAAGACTGCACAGTACTGTACACAGGCAGCTGAGGAGGAGAAAAACGACTGCACAGTACTGTACACAGACAGCTGAGGAGAGAAAAGACTGCACAGTACTGTGCACAGGCAGCTGAGGAGAGAAAAGACTGCATCGTACTGTACACAGGCAGCTGAGGGGGAGAGAAAAGACTGCACAGTACTGTACACAGGCAGCTGAGGGGGAGAGAAAAGAATGCACAGTACTGTACACAGGCAGCTGAAGAGGAGAGAAAAGACTACAGTACTGTACACAGGCAGCTGAGGAGGACAGAAAAGACTGCACAGTACTGTACACAGGCAGCTGAGGGGGAGCGAAAAGACAGCACAGTACTGTACATAGGCAGCTGAGGAGAGAAAAGACTGCACAGTACTGTACACAGGCAGCTGAGAAGGACAGAAAAGACAGCACAGTATTGTACACAGGCAGCTGAGGAGAGAAAGGACTGCACAGTACTGTACACAGGCAGCTGAGGAGAGAAAAGACTGCACAGTACTATACACAGACAGCTGAGGAGAGAAAAGACTGCATAGTACTGTACACAGACAGCTGAGGAGGAGAGAAAAGACTGCACAGTACTGTGCACAGGCAGCTGAGGGGGGGGGGGGGAGAAAAGACAGCACAGTACTGTACACAGGCAGCTGAGGAGAGAAAAGACTACAGTACTGTACACAGGTAGCTGAGGAGGACAGAAAAGACTGCACAGTACTGTACACAGGCAGCTGAGGGGGAGAGAAAAGACAGCACAGTACTGTACACAGGCAGCTGAGTAGAGAAAAGACTGCACAGTACTGTACACAGGCAGCTGAGGGGGAGAGAAAAGACTGCACAGTACTGTACACAGGCAGCTGAGGGGGAGAAAAAAGACTGCACAGTACTGTGCACAGGCAGCTGAGGAAAGAAAAGACGGCACAGTACTGTACACCGGCAGCTGAGGGGGAGAGAAAAGACTGCACAGTACTGTGCACAGGCAGCTCAGGAGAGAAAAGACTGCACAGTACTGTACACAGGCAGCTGAGGAGAGAAAAGACTGCACAGTACCATACACAGACAGCTGAGGAGAGAAAAGACTGCACAGTACTGTACACAGACAGCTGAGGAGAGAAAAGACTGCACAGTACAGTACACAGGCAGCTCAGGGTTAAAGAAAAGACTGCACAGTACTGTACACAGGCAGCTGAGGGGGAGAGAAAATACAGCACAGTACTGTACACAGGCAGCTGAGGGGGAGAAAAAAGACTGCACAGTACTGTGCACAGGCAGCTGAGGAAAGAAAAGACTGCACAGTACTGCACACAGGCAGCTGAGGGGGAGAGAAAAGACTGCACAGTACTGTACACAGGCAGCTGAGGGGGAGAGAAAAGACAGCACAGTACTGTACACAGGCAGCTGAGGGGGAGAGAAAAGACAGCACAGTACTGTACACAGGCAGCTGAGGAGAGAAAAGACTGCACAGTACTGTACACTGGCAGCTGAGGAGAGAAAAGACTGCACATACTGTACACATGCAGCTGAGGGGGAGAGAAAAGACTGCACAGTACTGTACACAGACAGCTGAGGAGAGAAAAGACTGCACAGTACTGTACACAGACAGCTGAGGAGAGAAAAGACTGCACAGTACTGTACACAGACAGCTGAGGAGAGAAAAGACTGCACAGTACAGTACACAGGCAGCTCAGGGTTAAAGAAAAGACTGCACAGTACTGTACACAGGCAGCTGAGGGGGAGAGAAAAGACAGCACAGTACTGTACACAGGCAGCTGAGGGGGAGAGAAAAGACAGCACAGTACTGTACGCAGGCAGCTGAGGAGAGAAAAGACTGCACAGTACTATACACAGGCAGCTGAGGAGGAAAGAAAAGACTGCACAGTACTGTACACAGGCAGCTGAGGAGGAAAGAAAAGACTGCACAGTACTGTACACAGGCAGCTGCGGGGGAGAGAAAAGACTGCACAGTACTGTGCACAGGCAGCTGAGGAAAGAAAAGACTGCACAGTACTGTACACAGGCAGCTGACGGGGAGAGAAAAGACTGCACAGTACTGTACACAGGCAGCTGAGGAGGAGAAAAACGACTGCACAGTACTGTACACAGACAGCTGAGGAGAGAAAAGACTGCACAGTACTGTGCACAGGCAGCTGAGGAGAGAAAAGACTGCACCGTACTGTACACAGGCAGCTGAGGGGGAGAGAAAAGACTGCACAGTACTGTACACAGGCAGCTGAGGAAAGAAAAGACTGCACAGTACTGAACACAGGCAGCTGAGGGGGAGAGAAAAGACTGCATAGTACTGTACACAGGCAGCTGAAGAGGAGAGAAAAGACTGCACAGTACTGTGCACAGGCAGCTGAGGAGAGAAAAGACTGCACAGTACTGTACACAGGCAGCTGAGGGGAGAGAAATGACTGCACAGTACTGTACACAGGCAGCTGAAGAGGAGAGAAAAGACTGCACAGTACTGTGCACAGGCAGCTGAGGAGAGAAAAGACTGCACAGTACTGTACACTGGCAGCTGAGGAGAGAAAAGACTGCACATACTGTACACATGCAGCTGAGGGGGAGAGAAAAGACTGCACAGTACTGTACACAGACAGCTGAGGAGAGAAAAGACTGCACAGTACTGTACACAGACAGCTGAGGAGAGAAAAGACTGCACAGTACTGTACACAGACAGCTGAGGAGAGAAAAGATTGCACAGTACTGTATACAGACAGCTGAGGAGAGAAAAGACTGCACAGTACTGTATACAGACAGCTGAGGAGAGAAAAGACTGCACAGTACAGTACACAGGCAGCTCAGGGTTAAAGAAAAGACTGCACAGTACTGTACACTGGCAGCTGAGGGGGAGAGAAAAGACAGCACAGTACTGTACACAGGCAGCTGAGGGGGAGAGAAAAGACTGCACAGTACTGTACACAGGCAGCTGAGGGGGAGAGAAAAGACTCCACAGTACTGTACACAGACAGCTGAGGGGGAGAGAAAAGACAGCACAGTACTGTGCACAGGCAGCTGAGGAGAGAAAAGACTGCACAGTACTGTACACAGGCAGCTGAGGGGGAGAGAAAAGACTGTACAGTACTGTACACAGGCAGCTGAGGAGAGAAAATACTGCACAGTACTGTACACAGGCAGCTGAGGAGGACAGAAAAGACTGCACAGTACTGTACACAGACAGCTGAGGAGAGAAAAGACTGCACAGTACTGTACACAGGCAGCTGAGGGGGAGAGAAAAGACTGTACAGTACTGTACACAGGCAGCTGAGGAGAGAAAAGACTGCACAGTACTGTACACAGGCAGCTGAGGGGGAGAGAAAAGACTGTACAGTACTGTACACAGGCGGCTGAGGGGGAGAGAAAAGACAGCACAGTACTGTGCACAGGCAGCTGAGGAGAGAAAATACTGCACAGTACTGTACACAGGCGGCTGAGGGGAGAGAAAAGACTGCACGGTACTGTACACAGGCGGCTGAGGGGAGACAAAAGACAGCACAGTACTGTACACAGGCAACTGAGGAGGAGAGAAAAGACTGCACAGTACTGTACACAGGCAGCTGAGGAGAGAAAAGACTGCACAGTAGTGTACACAGGCAGCTGAGGGGGAGAGAAAAGACTGCACAGTACTGTACACAGGCAGCTGAGGAGAGAAAAGACAGCACAGTAGTGTACACAGGCAGCTGAGGAGAGAAAAGACTGCACAGTACTGTACACAGGCAGCTGAGGAGAGAAAAGACTGTACAGTACTGTACACAGGCAGCTGAGGAGAGAAAAGACTGCACAGTACTGTACACAGGTAACTGAGGGGGAGAAAAAAGACTGCACAGTACTGTACACAGGCAGCTGAGGGGGAGAGAAAAGACTGCACACTCTGTACACCTGGTATCTGACCACTATATGATCACTCTATGGTGGTAATACTCTGCAGAGCTCCTGTGTACACCTGGTATCTGACCACTATATGATCACTGTATGGTGGTAATACTCTGCAGAGCGCTGTGTACACCTGGTATCTGACCACTATATGATCACTGTATGGCGGTAATACTCTGCAGAGCGCTGTGTACACTTGGTATCTGACCACTGTGTGATCACTGTATGGTGGTAATACTCTGCAGAGCGCCTGTGTACACCTGGTATCTGACCACTATATGATCACTGTATGGCGGTAATACTCTGCAGAGTGCTGTGTACACCTGGTATCTGACCAATGTATGGTGGTAATACTCTGCAAAGCACCTGTGTATACCTGGTATCTGACCACTATATGATCACTGTATGGTGGTAATACTCTGCGGAGCGCTGTGTACACCTGGCATCTGACCACTGTGTGATCACTGTGTTGCGGTTTTATTATTATATCGGTGCTATATACAGTGGTGGTGTACACTTCTCTCTGACCTTATGATCAGGTGTTTCTATTTTCCAATTTTATTTTCCTTGTGTTGTTCTTGTGGTTTACCACATAAAAGACAAATTTGTCGCCGTGCCCATTGCAAGGTGAAATGTATGTGGGCTGTGGGGCTCGTGTGCCAGACCTGTTTTTTAGTTCCAGTCCGGCCCGGTTTGTAGAATAAAGGTTCCCTGTTTTTCTAATCCTGTACGACCACTTTAAGACGGACTGAAGGGGCCGGATCTCTCGATGAGATTAATCTAGTTTTGGGTGGGGGCAGAAGCTTTATCCTCTGATTTTTTTCTGGAGTGTCACTTTAAGAACTTCTGAAAACGAAGAAGATTTTGGATATTCTCAGATCAGGTCGTTTTTCATTTCTTATAACTTACGATATTGTCGGATATGGAATGGTGGTCTCGGAGGACTAGGGGTTAATGATCAATGTCCTGTAATATAATATAACGTAACAGGCTGAGGGAATTATAGCGGCTGTAACAGGGAACCTTCAGCTTGGGTTGTGATTGGTTGAGATCTGGACGTTTCATTGGCTGCTCCGTTTGTGAAATGCGTCGGCGCCTGATGAGGGGGAGGGGGGGCCATGGGCTGTGATGTTTTGTGCAGATAATTTGGTGGTGTTTGGAAGGGGGGTAATATTTTCTCTGACCACATTCAGGGGTGTAGCTATAAGGGGTGCAGAGGTGGTAGTCACACCCGGGCCTTGGTACCTGAGGGGGCTCAAAAATTCCCCCGCCACATAAGACACCAGTATTATAAATGGCACTCGGTAGGGGGCGCTCTGTTACAGATTTTGTATTGGGGCCCAGGAGCCTCTAGTTATTTCTCTGCCCACAATGCACCACAGCAGAACATACTGCGGAGATACACCGAACCAGTAGAGGGCAGTGGCAAGATCTGAGGTTCTCCAGCTTTGGTGGACTAGCCCTTTAAGGAACGCAGGAACAGTGCATGGCAAGAGATAAAGACCGATAGACAAAAATCATTTTTATAGTGGACTTTCCCTTTAAGGAATGCTATCTTTACCCCGGAGAATTTCATTGCACTGCCTGTTGTCAGACATTATGAAGATGTGTTATCATCCACGCAGTAATATTCCAGCATCTTCTTGTGGATGGAGCATCTTCTGACATCCATAGAAAGGCTGGGGTTGGATAGGACATGTTCGGGGTCCTTGCCATGGACACTTAGGTGGTCATGACATAGAGAAACTTCACACAGTAGACAGGACTTGATGGCGGGTACAGAAGACTGGATACAACAAGTGCAGGCAATCCCAGCCGTGTCTTCTGGCTGAGCAGACAAGAAGTAATGTATGATATTGCACAGGGCTCGGTTTCTCTGTGGTAAGGAACTTGATTGCCTCCTACATTCTGGACAATTATAAACTCCAACCCCCAGACCCGGCAGAAGTTGTGTCCACATCTCACTGATGAAGGTTCCTTCTAAATATCCAGGCAGATGGAGCAGGTCTGCTCGTCCCTCAGATTGCCCGGCGCCATCACGGGCCTCATGACGTCAGCTGAAGGTGTTGTCACCGGGCGGTGGAGGTCTCCTCGGGTTAAGGGGAGATTCACACGAACGTTGCGTTTTTGCGCGCGCAAACAACGCAGCGTTTTGCGAGCGCAAAAACCATTTGACAGCTGCGTGTGTCATGCGTGTCTGATGCGCGGCTGCGTGATTTTCGCGCAGCCGGCATCATAGAGATGAGGCTTGTCAACGCCCGTCACTGTCCAAGGTGCTGAAAGAGCTAAATCTTTCAGCACCCTCGACAGTGAATGCCGAACACAACAGCGAAAAACCTGTACAAAAAAAAGATAAAGTTCCTACTTACCGAGAACTTCCCGGCCGTTGCCTTGGTGACGCGTCCTTGGTGACGCGTCCTTGGTGACGCGCCTCTCTTGACATCGGGCCCCACCTCCCTGGATGACGCAGCAGTCCAAGTGACCGCTGCAGCCTGTGATTGGCTGCAGCCTGTGCTTGGCCTGTGATTGGCTGGAGCTGTCACTTGAACTGAAGTGTCATCCCGGGAGGTCGGACTGCAGGAAGGAGACAGGAGTAATCGGTAAGTTAGAACTTCGGGTTTTTTTTACAGGTTAATGTATTTTGGGATCGCAAGTCACTGTCCATGGTGCTGAAACAGTTTAACTCTTTCAGCACCATGGACAGTGACTATCTCCTGACGTCGCGTACCGATAATTTTTTTGCCGGGATCGGCCAAAACGAGTTTGGCCGAACCCGGTGAAGTTCGGTACGCTTGTCCCGCTTCGCTCATCGCAAAGACACTCCGTTTGGATGTTCGGAAACAGAAAAGCACGTGGTGCTTTTCGGTTTTCATTCATCCTTTTCACTGCTGTTGCGCGAATCACGCTCGTCCCACGGAAGTGCTTCCGTGTGGTGCGCGTGATTTTCACGCACCCATTGACTTCAATGGGTGCGTGATGCGCGAAATACGCAGAGTTTTTGAACCTGTCGCGCTTTTTGCGCAGCAGACAAACGCTGCGCAAAAAGCACGGACTGTCTGTACTGCCCCATAGACTTGTATTGTCCATGCGTGCCGCGTGAAAACCACGCGGCCCGCACGGACCGAATACACGCTCGTGTGAATCCCCCCTAACAGTCATGAAGTTGATAGGAGAATTTGTGTTCTTATCAAAGAGGTTCAAGGAGGCACCTGAATAAGTGTAAAAACACACGGCCTTATATTCTCATTAACGAGGAGACAAAAACCAGCAGATCCAGTCATCTCTCAGCATCAGGTTTGCTGCAATGGAGACTTCCAGATATGAGCTGGGCAGGTCCTGTGTAGACATCACAATCACGTGACCTGGTAGACGGGTTGGAATAGCAGAGCTGGGACGCATGTCTTTCCTGTACACGCTCTATAAAGGGTTGGACGTTGACTTATCATCTATAGGTGGCACCGGAAAGTCCGTTTTCCGTGTTGCACAGCATGCATGTTCTCCTTGTATTCTTGAGGACTTCCTATAGGGGGGGGGGGGGGGATTCTCCTTCTTCCATTCAGATACAGATGAAGAACTGCTGAGATCCCCAGATGTAGTAGAGCTCAGTTTGTCATAAACCGAACCAGAAAGCTATCGTGGGGCAGGGGGGACGCCATATTGCCACAAAACCTGTAATATAACATAGCTGAGGTCTGCGGTCACCTGCTCCTCACTATAATGCGGCCCCCTACTATCCCCATACTGCGCCCATGCTCCAGCACTGCAATTATTGAGAATTAGCTATAGGGGGTGTTGAGGGAGCAGTTTCTACCAAGCCTATAGTCCTAGGTCCTGGTTCACACCCCCAACTAGGACCGTCCACTATTCTTGGCCCAGTTCTTCACTAAACTGGTTGCTGATGTTGCGTGGCCTTGGAGAAGGATGGATCCAAGATGAGCCGGGCTTCATATCTACAGGGGCCCCATAGCAGCCTCATGGACTGCCTCTATAGTATGTGCACCCTCCCACCACTATATCTGTTGCCAGGAGAATGTGTGGGGGTATCTCAACTGGGGATCCCTGTGGGTGTATCTAACTCGGGACCTTGTGCGTCTATCTAAACTGGGGATGCTTGTGGTTGTATCTAAACCAGGGGGGGCTTGTGGGTGTATCTAAACTGGGGGGCCTTGTGGGTGTATCTAAACTGTGGGGACTTGTGGGTGTATCTAAACTGGGGGTGCTTGTGGGTGTATCTAAACTGGGGCTCCTTGTGGGTGGGTGGGTAAATAAATACCAAGAAATGTTTATAATTTATTAGGCTACATAGAATTCACACATAATATTTATTTACGTACGTGACATGAACGAGATATTAATATTAAGAATCTTAATATTAATGGTACAGCAGTATTATTTATACATTATACAGCACTGTTATTAAATTACTTTAAGTATGGAGCTGTTATTTGAGCAGTGTATGGTGGTATTATGTGAGCAGTGTGTGGTGGTATTATGTGAGCAGTGTATGGCGGTATTATGTGAGCAGTGTGTGGTGGTATTATATGAGCAGTGTATGGTGGTATTATGTGAGTAGTGTGTGGTGGTATTATATGAGCAGTGTATGGCGGTATTATATGAGCAGTGTATGGCGGTATTATGTGAGCAGTGTATGGCGGTATTATGTGAGCAGTGTATGGCGGTATTATGTGAGTAGTGTATGGTGGTATTATGTGAGTAGTGTATGGTGGTATTATGTGATCAGTGTGTGGTGGTATTATGTGAGTAGTGTGTGGTGGTATTATGTGAGCAGTGTATGGCGGTATTATGTGAGCAGTGTATGGCGGTATTATGTGAGCAGTGTATGGTGGTATTATATGAGCAGTGTATGGTGGTATTATGTGAGTAGTGTGTGGTGGTATTATGTGAGCAGTGTATGGTGGTATTATGTGAGTAGTGTGTGGTGGTATTATGTGAGTAGTGTATGGTGGTATTATGTGATCAGTGTGTGGTGGTATTATATGAGCAGTGTATGGCGGTATTATGTGAGCAGTGTATGGCGGTATTATGTGAGCAGTGTATGGCGGTATTATGTGATCAGTGTGTGGTGGTATTATGTGAGCAGTGTATGGTGGTATTATATGAGCAGTGTATGGTGGTATTATGTGAGTAGTGTATGGTGGTATTATGTGAGCAGTGTATGGCGGTATTATGTGAGCAGTGTATGGTGGTATTATGTGAGCAGTGTATGGCGGTATTATGTGAGTAGTGTATGGTGGTATTATGTGAGCAGTGTATGGCGGTATTATGTGAGCAGTGTATGATGGTATTATGTGAGCAGTGTGTGGCGGTATTATGTGAGCAGTGTGTGGTGGTATTATGTGAGCAGTGTATGGTGGTATTATGTGAGCAGTGTATGGCGGTATTATGTGATCAGTGTGTGGCGGTATTATGTGAGCAGTGTGTGGTGGTATTATGTGAGCAGTGTATGGTGGTATTATGTGAGCAGTGTATGGCGGTATTATGTGAGCAGTGTATGGTGGTATTATGTGAGCACTGTATATAGGTATTATATGAGCACTGTATGGTGGTATTATGTGAGCACTGTATGGTGGTATTATGTGAGCAGTGTATGGCGGTATTATGTGATCAGTGTGTGGTGGTATTATGTGAGCAATGTATTGCGGTTTTTATATGAGCAGTGTATGGCGGTATTATGTGAGCAGTGTATGGCGGTATTATGTGAGCAGTGTATGGCGGTATTATGTGAGCAGTGTATGGTGGTATTATGTGATCAGTGTGTGGTGGTATTATGTGAGCAGTGTATGGTGGTATTATGTGAGCAGTGTATGGTGGTATTATGTGAGCAGTGTGTGGTGGTATTATGTGAGCAGTGTATGGCGGTATTATGTGAGCAGTGTATGGCGGTATTATGTGAGCAGTGTATGGCGGTATTATGTGATCAGTGTGTGGTGGTATTATGTGAGCAATGTATTGCGGTTTTTATATGAGCAGTGTATGGCGGTATTATGTGAGCAGTGTATGGCGGTATTATGTGAGCAGTGTATGGCGGTATTATGTGAGCAGTGTATGGTGGTATTATGTGATCAGTGTGTGGTGGTATTATGTGAGCAGTGTATGGTGGTATTATGTGAGCAGTGTATGGTGGTATTATGTGAGCAGTGTGTGGTGGTATTATGTGAGCAGTGTATGGCGGTATTATGTGAGCAGTGTATGGCGGTATTATGTGAGCAGTGTATGGCGGTATTATGTGAGCAGTGTGTGGCGGTATTATGTGAGCAGTGTATGGCGGTATTATGTGAGCAGTGTATGGCGGTATTATGTGAGTAGTGTGTGGTGGTATTATGTGAGTAGTGTGTGGTGGTATTATGTGAGCAGTGTATGGCGGTATTATGTGAGCAGTGTATGGTGGTATTATGTGAGCAGTGTATGGTGGTATTATGTGAGCAGTGTATGGTGGTATTATGTGAGCACTGTATGTTGGTATTATGTGAGCAGTGTACGGTGGTATTATTTGATCACTGTCAGGTGATATTTACATTGTGTGGCACTGCTACTTAGGCACTGTACAGTACATTATGTTTGCAATGTACGGTGGTGGTACTGTATAGCATTGTTATTTAGGCAACTGTATGGAAATATTATTTGGCCAACATTAGGCCCTGTTTGGTACACTGTATAGTAGTACAAAATATAAGGGGGGACGCCAGCATGAAGTACTGCACATGATCAGACATATATTGATTACTAGAATTGCTTCCTTTCGAGAGAGAACAGTTCAGGTTGTGGGAAGCCATTAGAGGTGGGGGGTCACTGTCGTGAATGTATCCAGCACCTAGAGAAATAATCTCTGACCAGAGTCTGCTCGGTCCTCTAGCTTTTGATTTTGACCCAGGCTGCATAGTCATTACTATTTAACCAGAATGAAGCATGTAGAGGGCTTGTAAAGGTTGCAGTGAAGGTGTGCAGGTGTCTGATGGGGTCACCCAGCTGATAAAAGGACAATTGCCCGGCCTCATAATCTAGATAGACCCCAAACCTCTGACAATATAATTTACTGCACAAGTGGACAACGTTACACTGGTCCACTGCTAAACACTGGTTATAATTCCTGCACAATGCCCAGGATGTCCCACGGACACCATTTCTACAGGGATAGCTCATACCCAACCTCCAGTTCCCCGACTTACTGGTGTCGACCTCCCAGTAATGTTGCCCAGATGAAAAACTCTGGATGCTTAAAATCCCATTTTCAGGAAATATTTCCATGGAAATAGGCCGCTTTTGGTCTCGGTAAGTCAATGTTACGGTCTTCAAGTCTTCTGATATACATAGATTATTAGCAGCCAGGTTTACATCCAAGGAGAGGTCCGTAGGGTCCATCAAAAACAGCCAGGCGTTGACATGGGTCATCACATCAGATAATTGTTTGTGTATGGTCTTCTTGATCAGCTCTTCATCTAGGTCACTTGTATCTTCAGCCTTCAGATCACGTAGATCTTGATCATCCTCTTGACCACAATGGGCCATGCTCTCAAATTTTGGGTCTTGTAAGACGGTTATGGGATCAGTCATCTTACAAAGTTGCTCGATTTGACCCATTTTCCCGGACAGATGTTTTTTCTTTATCTCCAGCTGTCGAATTAGATCCAAGATTAAGATTGACACCTGTTCTTTCTGCCGAGATATCTCACTCACGATTCTTCTTTCCAGGTCTTCAAGTTGTCTTCTGAGGTCTATGAACAGCGCGGTGACTTTACCTTTCATTTTAGCTGCTTTTTCCTCCTCTTTTCTCAGGTGCGTGTGTTGATTCTGGATTTTTTTCTCAGTCTCCTTTTTCTCAGAGGTTATTTTCTCCAGAACATTTATCAGTTTCTTCTTCTTCTCCTTTGTGGCCTCCTCCAAAGACTGAACCTGGTGGCCATTGTGGTCTCCATCAACCCGACAGTAAACACAGATACACACCTCATCTTTGGAGCAGTAATATTCCAGAATCTTCTTGTGGACGGAGCATTTTCGGTTCTCCAGGGAATTGGTGGGGTCAATCATTACATGTTCTGAGGACTTGCTGTGAACTTTCAGGTGTTCACCACATAGAGAAGCTTCACACATCACACAGGACTTCACCGCAGGTACCGGACAGTGCAGACAGTAGCTGCAGGTGACCCCAGCTTCTCCTTGCTGCATTGGGCCAGGTCGGAAATGCTCCGCTAGACTTTTCAGAGTAACATTTCTGTACAATGAAGGGCGATTATTGAATATCTGCCTGCAGTCCGGACATCTATAAGGTCTCGAGCCCCTCTGCGAATTCAGCGCACGATCAATACACCCGCGGCAGAAGTTGTGTCCGCAACTGAGGGTGACGGGATTGGTATAAACGCTCAGGCAGATGGAGCAGCTCAGCTCGTCCCTCAGATCAGCGGACGCCATGCTTGACTACAACGAAACTGAAACTTCTCCACCTGCATCCTGTATGGTAAAGAATTTCAGAAGCGGGTGGAGACCATTTAACCCCTCAAAGACCAGACACAGTCTACAGACTTTTTGTAAGGAGTTGGTTTCACGGCTATAAATTTGTCATTTGTCCATGTGATAGATGGCCATAGACTAAAGTTTTATATTGCGTTATCCCCTCCCCCTATTGGCGGTACATTAAGACCTGCTTGTTCCTGCACATGATAGAAACAATAATAAAGGGGTTGTCCAGGATTACAGAAACAGCGCCACTCTTGTCCATGGGCTGTGTCTGGTATTGCAGTTTTTAAGTGTGGCTGAACTGCAATACCAGACACAGCCCATGGACAAGGGGGGCGCTGCTTCTGAAACAATAAGAAAACTCATTCTAATGCTGGACAACCCCTTTGAGCAATTCCCTAATATATTCTGCAAGGTCACTTTAAAGCAGAGGTCTCATCCCCTCCTCCGCTCTCAGATTTCTGTATACTTAGGCAGCTTTGCTGTTAACCCCTTCCCGCCGCCGCCAGTTTTAATTTTTGTTTGTTCCTCTGCACCTTCACATGGTTTTCTATTTTTCCGTCCACATAGCCGTGTAAGGGGTTTTTGTTCACGGTGTTCGCTGTCTGGTATTTAAAAAAAAAAAATAATGTTTTACTACTTTTACAAATTTGCTTTGTGTCGCCATAATCTGAGACCTATAACTTTTATAACTTTTCATTGATGGAGCGGTGGACACCCATTGTCATGATAGGTGAGGGTCCCAGTGTTCAGACCACCATCGATCAGACAGTTATTATCTGTGGATAGGTGATAAATGATGATTATGGAAAAATCCCTTTAATAGGAGGACCAAGATGGCAGACATGGGGAACTTCGATGACACCCCCTCTGTCTAACGGCCTAAATGCCAAGGTCTCTATTGACCACGGCTTCTAAGTGGTTAAACGGCCAGTTATATCCCATCCCGGAAAGTACAGCGAAGTGTCAGCTCTGATATACAGCTAACTCCATGCCCCCCCCCCCCCCCCCACCGCGTCCGGAGTATGACATTTACCTCAAAAGATGGGAAGGTTTTAAAGATGTTGGGAAAGCTGGGTGACAAAGGGAAGCTGTAATGTCGGCCCTCGTACACGTACGGGATAAGCGTTAGGGTATGTGCACACACACTAATTACGTCCGTAATTGACGGACGTATTTCGGCCGCAAGTCCCGGACCGAACACAGTGCAGGGAGCCGGGCTCCTAGCATCATAGTTATGTACGATGCTAGGAGTCCCTGCCTCGCTGCCGGACAACTGTCCCGTACTGTAATCATGTTTTCAGTACGGGACAGTTGTCCTGCAGAGAGGCAGGGACTCCTAGCGTCGTACATAACTATGATGCTAGGAGCCCGGCTCCCTGCACTGTGTTTGGTCCAGGACTTGCGGCCGAAATACGTCCGTCAATTACGGACGTAATTAGTGTGTGTGCACATACCCTTATAGGGAAGTATGGAGCGTGCTCACGGGCTGAGCGCGCCCTGTACTCAGTGGGTGTCAGCTGTGTTTTACAGCTGACACCCAGGACTAATGGCCAGGAACAGCGATCGCGATTCCACGGGTGGAACTACAACCGTGACAGCTGCGATTGGGTCCAGAGGCTGAGGGGGTGCAGGAACGTTGTTGCTTGTGGGTAAAATCAAGGTGGTGGTCTTCTATCTTCTAATGTTTTTTCTTCTCAGAATATTTGCTATCTGACACTGCTGTCCAGAGTGTTAAATTATTCCTGCTCCAATATTTATATAGTACTACCAAGTGCCCCCAGAAATATAGTGTCATACACCTAGTGCCCCCAGAGATTATAGTGTCATACACCTAGTGCCCCCAGAGATTATAGTGTCATACACCTAGTGCCCCCAGAGATTATAGTGTCATACACCTAGTGCCCACAGAGATTATAGTGTCATACACCTAGTGCCCACAGAGATTAGTGTCACACACCTAGTGCCCCCAGAGATTATAGTGTCACACACCTAGTGCTCCCAGAGATTATAGTGTCATACACCTAGTGTCCCCAGAGATTATAGTGTCATACACCTTGTGCCCCCAGAGATTATAGTGTCACACACCTTGTGCCCCCAGAGATTAGTGTCACACACCTAGTGCCCCCAGAGATTATAGTGTCACACACCTAGTGCTCCCAGAGATTATAGTGTCATACACCTAGTGCCCCCAGAGATTATAGTGTCATACACCTTGTGCCCCCAGAGATTATAGTGTCACACACCTAGTGCCCCCAGAGATTATAGTGTCATACACCTAGTGCCCCCAGAGATTAGTGTCATACACCTAGTGCCCCCAGAGATTATAGTGTCATACACCTAGTGCCCCCAGAAATAATAGTCATACACCTAGCGCCCCCAGAGATTATAGTGTCATACACCTAGTGCCCCCAGAGATAGTGCCACAAGGAAAGTGCTCCAACAACCTGCAAATCTGCATGGCAGTATTATTTTTCAGGGTACTGTTCAGCACATTATTATTTTTGGGGGGCAGTAGTTGTGCTATACACATAGTGCCCTAAAAATATTGGCTTATAGATATTACCCCAAAATAATTGTGACATCCACAGTGCCCCTAAAAACAGTGCCATAAACGAAGGCACCATAAAGAGTGGCACATAAATAATTCCCTCAAATAGCCCCTATAAAAAGTACCACTCACATAGTGCCCATGAAAATTGTGCTTCCCAGAGTTGGTGCCACTCCGATATTGACCATAGAAATAGGGGGGTTTACTTACCTGTTCTCGTACCCATTCTGGGGCTGCTGACTCTTCCGACCTTTTATATTGCTGCAGTTCAGTTTACTGGCCACTAGGTCGGGGGGGGAGGGGGCATCCCTGGCTTGGCTATGTGGCTCTTTAAATTCGAATTAGTGTTTCATGCTGTTAAGTGCTTACCATAGGCATACCTGCCAACTCTCAAGTATCACAAAGAGGGACAACCTTCATTTATTTCAAGCCACGCCTCTAACACCACCCAATCCTCGCCTATACACACTCGATTCAGCCCACACAGTATTATGCTCCCATAGTGCCCCCAACACAGTATAATACCAAATAGCTGCCACCATACAGTATAATTCCTCAATAGCTGCCCCATACAGTATAATGCCCCTTTGGCTGCCCCTAGTGCCCACGTAGATAGTGCCACAGTGCCCATGTAGATAGTGCCCACAGTGTCCCCTGTAGATAGTGCTCCTATATAGTGCCACAGTGCCCATGTAGATAGTGCCACCCTCGTTGAATATAGGGCCAGCCTCCTGTAGATAGCGCCATTGGGACTCCCTCTAGGAGCGGAATCCCCAGCCAGAACATAGGCAGGGGATTCCACTCCTAGAGGGAACCCCTTATGTTACTGTCCATATATGGACGGGGACGTCAGGGGCTACTTCTCGAGCGGAATCCCCTGCCAGAGTGTTACCGATGCTCTGGCCAGAAATTCCGTTCTCGAAGGAGCCCCGGACGTCACTGTCCATATATGTATAGCGGAGGAGCTCCCTCTGCTCTGAACTAATGCTGAAGCAGGGAGCTGACGGTTCCCTGCTTCAGCCTAGAGTTCAACTATATCTGCATCCTCAGGACGCAGATACAGTTGACAGTGGCAGTCCGGGACATACCCCCTGCCGCCCGGGACAGTGGGACACTGCTCGAAATCCGGCACTGTCCTGTTGAATCTGGGAAGGTTGGGAGGTATGCCATAGGTGGAGATGGAGAGAATGGAGGGAATTGAAGACAAGAAGGGATTCACAGAGTGGGTCCTCTAGCAGTACAAAGTATTTCAGGAGAAGTGTGTGCTGATCTTTGGGAGGTTACAGATAGTTACATAGTGGGAGAAGCAGGGTCCCTAGAAGCACAGAGTATTTCAGGAGAGGAGTGTGCTGATCTTGTGTAACATCACAGACTGATAGTGGAATGAGCACATAGTGGAAGTTGCATGGTCGACCCAGCAGTATAGAGTATTTAAGGAGATGAATGTGCTGATCTTGTGGTAGGACACCAAATAGAGCAAATAATACAAAACTGCTCATAATATAATAAATCCCATATAATAATCTCGGGACACAGGTTTTGGAGATAATATATGTCCGATTTATTGATCTTTACAAGAAACTGAAAAATGTTGATATAAAATACAATTATATAAAGGAAATCACAAGAGGAGGATACACAGGACTGTAGTGCTACCAAACCATTCTGGACACAAGAGCTGACAGTCTGGAGATGCAGGAGTTCATTACACATAACATCTTGGATCATAATATAAATCCCCCCTTACTGCCCGATTGCCAAGAGTTCTGGGTGTTTTATACATATGCAGTCAGGTTTGTTACCCTCCATTCTGCTCCACCTTTAATCAGACCTAACACATGTATACAGAGGTGTAGCTAGGTTCTCCAGCACCCGGCAAAGATTCAGTTTGGCACCGCCCCATTAAGGCCTCATGCACATGGCAGTAAAAATCGTACTCCCATTTTGTATGGGAGTACGGGCCAGAAATGCGTCCGGCGGCCAGCGGCCGACCGTGCCCGTAACCGCGACCTGTGGTTACGGGCACAGCCATGTGCATGGGGCCTAACTTCTTTGTAACTCGAGCATAAAACCATTTGTACATTTTACAAGCGATAAAGTTCTATAAAGTAGTTATCATAACAATAAATGAAAAGAAAATACATTTAAGAGGTGAGTGCCGGACTAAAACAGATTGTATAAGGCTAATGAGACTATATGGGGACATAATGAATACCCCACCTTGCAGATAGTGCCAAACAGCCCTCCTATATATAGTGCCCCACAGCTACCTTGTAGATAGTGCCACACAGCCCCCTTGTTTATAGTGCCACAGAGCCCCCTTGTAGATAGTGCCACACAGTCACCTTGTAGATAGTGCCACACAGTCACCTTGTAGATAGTGCCACACAGCCCCCTTGTTTATAGTGCCACAGAGCCCCCTTGTAGATAGTATCACACAGCTACCTTGTAGATAGTGCTACACAGCTCCCTTGTTTATAGTGCCAAAGAGCCCCCTTGTAGATAGTGCCACACAGTCACCTTGTAGATAGTGCCACAGAGCCCCCTTGTTTATAGTGCCACAAAGCCCCCTTGTAGATAGTGCCACACAGTCACCTTGTAGATAGTGCCACACAGCCCCCCTTGTACATATTGCCACACTCCCTCCTTGTAGATACTGCCACACAGCCCCCTTGTAGATAGTTACACCCCACCCTGTACATAGCACCATAGGAGCTCCCTCTAGGAGTGGAATACCTGGCCAGAGCGTCGGCAACGCCATCTATCTCTGATATCTATCTATGTATATATTATTTTATAGTAATACTACTGTATGGGGCCACTTGGAGCATACATTAGGGAACTGCATTCACACCCCGATGTGATGTTATTATATGGTCATTACTCATGTTTCTCAAGTTCTTTTAACTTTTTGTAACATATTATTCTCACCCTACAATAATCTTGGTCTTTACTCCCATACACCCAGAATGCAGCATGGAGGGGCTCGGTGAAGGTGGTGGTGAAGGTGTATAAGTGTCTGACGGGGTCGGACAGCTCATAGAAGGACAACTGCCCGGCCTCATAATCCAGATAAATCCTCAATCTATGGCAGGAAATATTCTGTGGTAATCTGGTGTGTTTACTGTCATGCCTCATAATGAATTTATTATTAAACCCCCATAAACCCCAAGACTTACTATTGTCCCCAATGACCGAGGGGTCCCCCTTTCTCTCTATACTGGGATAACAAATCCCAACCACCCAACCTCCCGATTTACTAATCTCCACTTCCCAATGATGTTGTCCTGAAGAAAAACTCTCATTGCTTAAGACTTGATAGCACTGGAACCTCTGAGGTGTTTCTTGACGATTCTGGCTTTCTTCTGACCAAGAGACGGTCTTCAAGTCCTCCGATAGACGTACGTTATTAGCTGCTGTGTCTACGTCCAGCAGTAAATCTGTAGGTTCCTGCACGTTGAAGACTCCCTGCGCAATGTTCATCATATTAGATAAACCTACAAGTAAAATCTGCTCGTTTAGATCCTCATCCAGATCGCCTATGACATACGGCTCTTGATCATACTCATCATCTTCCACCAACATATCACAAAAGTCATTTCTTTGAGATTCCTGTATGACCGTAAGTGGGTCATGAATGTTACACATCTGCTCAATGTGGTCCATCTTACTGTACATCTCGTCCTTCTCAATTTCCAAATGTTTGATCAGATCCAAGAGTGAGAGTGACACTTGTTCTTCTTGTCTGGTGACCTCTCTCAGGACTCTGTTGACCAGAACCTCCAGCTGTTCCCTCATGTTGATAAGCATGGTGTTGAGTCTTTCAATAATACCCGACGCCTTTGCACGACTTTTATTGTGGTGCCTCCTCAGGCTTTGGATTTTTTCCTCAGCCCTTTCCCTCTTGGAAGACAATTTTTCTAGGTTGTTTCTGAAGGTCTCCTTTTTACTCTTGGCCGCATCTTCCAGTGACTGTACGGGATGACCATTGCGCTCACAATCTTCCTTGCATGACACACACAGACATACAGAGTCCACAGGGCAGAAATACTTTAGGATCTTCTTGTGGACGGAGCATTTTCTGTTCCCCATGAATGTTGGGGGTTCAGAGAAGACGTGTTTTGGTGACTTATTGTGGAATCTCAGATGATTGCCACATAGGAGGGCTTCACAGTGCTGGCAGCAAATAACAGCAGGTACATGAACCGGGATACAGTAGGAACAGAAGACGTTGGCTTTCTCACAATCTATTTGCCGGAAACGCTCAGCTAGGTTACTCAAGTTAGAGTTCTTCCTTAGTGCAGGACGTTCTTGCAGATCTTCTCTACAGTCAGGGCAGGTGTAGACTCCGGCTTCATCCCGAGTATCCAACGCATCAGTTATACACTCCAGGCAGAAGTTGTGCCCACATCTCAGGGTGACGGGATCTGTATAGATGTTCAGGCAGATGGAGCAGCTCAGCTCGTCCCTCAGATCACCAGACGCCATCTCTGATCGCTGGAGTGAGAAGTGACCTGAAGAAATTCCACACACGATCAGTACTTGGTGAGGAGACGTTGTTGGAATTTGCATAATTCAAGGGTCAAAGAACTGAAATGGTTTTACAAAGAAACTGAAGCGTTATTATTGATATTTCGCTCGTTTTCCTGGTTCAAAGGAACGAAGAGAGATAGAGATCTCCTCGTCCATCTCAATTGGTTAAATAAGGTCTCAAAATTAGGGGGGGGGGGCTGAAGAACATGAACTCAGGGCTAAACTTTAAGCTTCTGGAAAGGGTATCTGATTATAGAGGGTCTAAGTACTAGTGTGGTAGAGCTTTACACCTGCATGCTCAGCTGACCTGTGTCCATGTTTGTGAAGGAGATAGATGTCGGCCAAAGAAGTTTTCGGCCAACAACTTATCTAAAGTGGCCCATATACTTTATAGATAGCTGTTGGCTGACATTGCTCTCATCTCCCCCATATACAATGGGGAGAGGGGAGTAAACCACTGCCAGGCTCCTCTTCCAACTTGCCCAATACGGCAGGAACCCCCATACACATAAGTTGCCCGGAGTCGCCGAAATCAGCCGGGTTGGCCAAATTTCATCTAATGTGTATTGGCACCTTACAATAATGTATGTAGATAATGGTGTCCCGCTGATCTGAGAACTTTAATCAATTAGCCCATAATCTGTGGAATGAGGAGAATGTGGAGGGAACTCATTTTGAGGTTGATCGATTTCTGAAGACTACTTGAAATTCTTTACTTTGCCTGTGATAGATCTAGTGTAATCTTCAATATTACCTGAGATTTATATTGAGGAGAATAACCAACCCTCTGATTTTCACCAGGGACCATTGAAGACATCAGCTCAGGGGACTAGCAGGTTTCAGCCCTAATGGTGGCCATAGACATGAGATACTTGGCCATCTATCCCACTCTCCCTATGACAAACCTTTATGCTCGGCCAATCCCACCATGCATGTCTATTGGGGAGATAGCTGGGCATTTAGATAGTATGGCCACCTTAGATGTTTGATTTTCTGTGTAGACATTGGGTGGTGACCACTTTTAGAACATCTTCTCACTTGGTAATAGATGAAGATGTGTAGGAGGCAAATGGTAGATAAGATCAAGTTCAATAGGCTCACAACCATGAGAAAACCCAAGTATGGGACCAGAGTCAAGGGCCAAGCCAAGTCTCTGAGGCCAAAGAACCACAGAAGGATCTGAAGAAATGCTAGTACTACAAGGGCAGGCAACCTATTGCTCTATCACGAGGAAACATCAAGATAGGGAACTTCGACTGGTGGGTAAAAGAAGACGACAGATACCACCAAGCTATACGGTAACATTGGGGATTGTCATCACAACTTACGGACACCGCAGACCCATGTCACCTTCCTCACTGGCAGACGTCTCAACTCCGTCACATTTTACTGTACCTCCCCTCTCCCGCCACCTTCTACCGTACCCTTACAACTTTCGAAAACCTTTGCTCTATGTCGGGTCATTTGCGGCATGCCCTCTCCGTCACCTACAGCCTACACATCTCTCCAGCAGAAGACTCACACCCTTTCTACTTGTCCAAATGGGAGGTAGACTTTAATCTTAGCTTCACTGCAGACCACCGTACTCGGATGTATACCATCACACATAAATTACAGAGTCCCCTCCAAACTCCATAGTTTCTCCCATGAGCTGGAGGTGTGGTACCCAAGTGGGCGACCTTTTACATAACTTTTGGAGCTGCCCAAAGCGGACTGCCTTTTGGGACACTGTCTGGCGGGTCACTTCGAAATTCACTGATTTTGCTCTCCCCAAATCTCCTGACCTCTTCCTGCTTCATCTGTGTGACATCCCCATCTCCACCTATAAGAAATCGGTTGTACACCACTTGGTTAACCCAGCACGTGCGTGCATCCCGGCAGCAAGTTGACCCACCTACAACACACCTTTGGTTTCAGAAGATCCAAGAAGTGAACCGTATGGAGGAACTCACGGCCTCTTTATGGGACACCCATGACAAATTCTTGCGCTCCTGGCTCTACTGGTTGAGCTTTGAGAACTCTCCGGAATATTTCTCTTTGATATCCTAATGTAGCACCTAGATTGTTTTTTTTTTTCTCTTCCCATCCTTTTTTATTTCGTTTTCTTTCCTGTCCTTCCATAGGACCATTTCTATGACTCAATACCGGCGATCACCTTGATCTCTGTTCTTTTGATTATCCTTCACGACGGTCTGTTACTCTAGGTTTTGTCTTTTACTCTTTTATCGCCTTTGATAACACAAAACTGAATTTATTTAAAAAAAAATCACTGGAGTTGGTAAGGAAGACATGAATTCCATAATTTGTTCCCACCTTGAAGAATGGGAGAGGGGGGGGGGGGTCAGGAGACCCCATTTTCTGATAGGTGGAGGTCACAGAGATGAAGCCCTTACCCCTCAGACATTTATGGCCTATCCTATAAATGTTTAAAGAGGATCTGTCCCCTCTCCTGACATGTTTAATTTACTAAATACTTGTATTCCCCATATAATAATTCCGGAACATCTTTCCTTAGAACTCTGTGTTGTGCCGTTCCTCAGTTATTCCTCCTAGAATTGTATGAATAAATTGAAAACTGGGTTTGTAGGGTGTGTCCCTACCCAGGCTGACAATGTCCAATCAGTGCTGACCCTGAGGCTGTGTAGGGACACACCCCTTTGATAAGGCGAATGGTAGGACCCAGTTGTCAATTTATTATATATTTCTAGGAGGAATAACAGAGGAATGTCACAATATAGAGATCTAAGAAAATCAGTTTTACAGAATTGTTATTTAGTGGGGAATATAAGTATTTACTAAA
This sequence comes from Rhinoderma darwinii, assembly GCF_050947455.1. NCBI lineage: Eukaryota > Metazoa > Chordata > Amphibia > Anura > Rhinodermatidae > Rhinoderma > Rhinoderma darwinii. Next base: position 64,532,380 of record NC_134699.1, read on the forward strand.
ATAGACATGACAGATGACAAGTCCTCCTTAAAGGGGGAAACATTGGGCGCATGTATCAGTATCTGGGAACGGTGGGTCAGTAAAGTCGGTGTTACATTAACTGCTGTGTACGTGACGCTCGCTCTCTCATTTCAATGAACTTTTAACCGAAACTTGTTTATCTTCATTCTTCAGGGTAATAAAAGGGCAATGCTCTAGTAAATGGAGGAAAATATGTGAATGCCGTACAGAACAGGTTCAACAGTTCCAGGTCAGATTTACTGTAATATGAAGTAATTCTGGTCTGATATTTGTAGACTTGGAGAAAGAACAGAGTGACGAGGCACAACAATGTTTCTGGCACGCAAGTTACTTTTCGTGGAGCCAAGTGACCTACCAACCACTTGGGCCTTCCACAAATGCACGCTTTATAGCCTGTGCCATCAACAGATGCCCCCATTACAGTTTGCACCAGTCACAGATGCCCCTGTTGCAGCCTCAGACGCCCTCCTTGCCCATATCTTAGGTGGTGGTGGTACCAGTGCCACCACTGCCCGGCCTCAGCCACCAGTACTGCAGCTCCTGGTTGGTGGTAGCACTGATTCTGTCGCTACTAAGATCTTCATCCTTCGTTTTTAATGATTTAAAGAGTAATTCAATTTTTTTAAAACTTTGACATGTCATAAGTTTTGATCGGTGGGGGTCTGAGCACTGAGACCCTCACTAATCACCAAAAAATAAAGCGGCAGAAGCACCCTGGTGAGCGCTGTGCCACTTTGTTTGATTGGCTTTCCTCAGAAAGCTGAGTGAGCGGTGTACGGACTCAGGCTTTCTATTGAGCCCATACACCACTCGCTCGGCTTTCCGACAATAGCTGATCAGAAACAAAGCGGCACAGTGCTCACCCGAGCGCTCCGTGTGGGTCTCAGTGCTGGGACCCCCACCGATCAAAAGGGGGGTGATATCATGGACAAAAGTCCATGTCACCCCTTCCCCTGGGGTCACCTGAAGCCATACAGGGACAGGATGAGGATCACAAATCCTCCTCCTGTCCCTGCACGTTCCCCACTGGCCCCCTATCCTCCTCCACATGCACTGAAGTGAGAGCTGCAGATATAAGCAATTCCCACTTTTTGCTCTAACTTATTCTAGATTGCTGCTAATGCCACGATCCAATTTTTGTTTTTCAGCTACGATTTATATATAGCCTTGTTTTAGCCAGACTTAGAGCCTTTAAAGTGGCAGCTCCCTTTGCAGTGACACTGCCCCGAACTGTGCTCAGGCTAAATTGTAAGGTCTTTTTCCTGAAGGCCGAGCGCAGCTTGGGGTGAACAGGCGGCTAACACCACAATGACAAATACATTCAGATGAGGAAAACATCAATGTATAGATGGGGACAAAGAACCAAGGAGAACGTGTTAGAGACAAGGAACATTTAATGTTCTGAGTGTAAACATTGGGAACATATTGTGGAAGGCGTCTCCAGACTTCATCAACGTGGTAGGGATGTCACGATACCAGACTTTGGGCTTCGATACCGATGCTTCGTGTAGTATTGCGATTTCGATACCAATTCGATACTTTGCCAACAGTGATAATAAAAAAAAAGTTCTTACGTTTTCTGATGTGAGGCGCGAGGTGTGATGATGAATTTTGAATGTGCCTCACATTAATAGTAATTAACCCCATCATGTTTCTCAGTCATAATGGGTTAATATGTGCGGTACATGATGGGGTTAATTACTATTAATGTGAGGCACATGGAAGTTAAATTCATCACACCTTGTGCCTCATAATTAGGGCTTATTCAGACGACCGGGATATACGTCCGTGCAAGTCAATGTGTGCGTGAAAACCACTCATGTCGCACGGAAGCACTTCCGTGCGAACAGCGTGATTCGCGCAACAGCTGTCAAAAGGATGAATGAAAACAGAAAAGCACCACGTGCTTTTCTGTATACAAACATCCAAACAGAGTGTCATAATGATGGCGGCTGCGCGAAAAGCACGCAGCCGCGCATCATACGCTGATGACACACGGAGCTGTTAAGTGCTTTTTGCGCACGCAAAACGCCACGTTTTTTGCGTGTGCAAAACGCACACGCTCGTGTGATTCCAGCCTGAGTGATAGAAAGCAGTTTTTATTTTATTTTTTTACAGTGTACACATCATAAATGATGCAAAAAAATAGTTGTGCAGGTTATTACGGCCGCGCCAATACTGAATGTGTGTATATTTTATGTATTGAGACTTATTTTAATGTTTATTGTAAAAAAGGTGTATGTGTGTTTTTTTAAAATTTAGCATTACTTTATGTTTTTAAACTTTAATGTACTGGCATATATCTATATACGGATAGTACACAGGCAGTTGTTAGGACATACCTAAGTATGCCCTAACAGGAAATATGGTAGGACAGCCCTGGGGTCCTTCAATGGACCCTGGGCTGTCTGCCCATATATGGTATGTCCCTCAATCGCGTCACAGGGAATTTCTGTGATGCGATCCAGGGGCATCCCCCCTTCTCATTTTCCCCTGAATGCTACAGTCCGCTGTGATCGCAGCATTCAGGGGAATAGCGGCGGAGATGAGATTTCCCTGATCTCCGCCGTTATAGAGCGGGGCTGCGGCTGTGTAATACAACCATTGCCCCACTCCCGACAGGAAGTGCGCGCGCGGTCAGCATGAGGTGATGTGGCCGGCGCTGCACTAATGAGCGGCGGTTCAGGCACGGAGGACAGAATGTGGGGGGTGTTTTCTAGTGCGTCCGCCATGTTCTGTCTTCAGTGCCGGCGCTAATAAGTACAACGCCGGTCGCATCACCTCATGCTGACCGCGCGCACATGTCAGGACTCAGGAGCGGGGCAATGACTATTACACAGCCGCAGCCCCGCTCTTATACATTCATGTGTCACTATACTGAGCTGTGCGGCCGCACAGCTAAGTATCGAAATACATGAAATAACGATATCGAACCATTTGGGGATGCAGAGTATCGAAACAGTATGGAAGTTTCGATACATCGTGTATCCCTACAACGTGGGCTTCATTTGAGAGACAAATAGTGTTGGAGAGCGTCATGTGGACCACAGAGCAAGTCATGGACAATGGATAGACATGGGTCATCCCTGAACATGTTTACAATGACCGATAAGACTGGCATCAATCTACAACAGTCCTTCAACCTGGCCACCGGAGTATTTACAGTGCTCGTCCATAGGCCATGGCGAGATGACAACCTTAAACGTCATCTGTCCCATTGTGCTGCTGACCAGGAGTCTAACTCAAAATGAGACTATGGGGTGGAGATCAGGTTGCCACCTAAAAATACTGGCGAGGTTTATTATGTATTTTCACTTGCCGGTTTTGAGGTGTTTGACAAAGCCAGCATGTATAAATACACCCTACTACGGGTTAAAAAATAATTGGGTGTGGTTTTGGGGTGTGATGTCATACAGAGCGTGAATTTGCCACTAGGTCTGAGAGCCTCAGACTAAATATACATATTCGATGAAAGTTGGGCAAATCTCGATGTGTGTGGGGATGTCCCGACCCTCAACCATCTGTAGATGTTGGGGGAGAGAAGGATTGCTGGTAAAAATTTTTTTACTGTCACCGGCTTCCAAGTGTTTTTAGCCAGATTTCTTCTGATGACCCATCCCACCCTACCCATAATGCAGCATACAGGGACTCAATAAAAGTGGCAGTGAAGGTGTGAAGGTGTCTGATGGGGTCTCCTAGCTCATAAAAGGACAACTGCCCGGCTTCATAGTCCAGGTAGATCCTTATCTTATTACAGGACGTAACATGAGGTAACGGGATCACTTCACTGTCATGCGACACGGAATATGTCCAAAACCGGCACAAACTCCACGACTTATCGTTATTGCCCATCCACGAGTGATCTCCTCTTCTTTCTATGCTTGGATAACTCATCCCTATCATCCACCACCCAAAGTCACTGGTTTCTACATCCCAGTAGTGTCGACCCGAGGAGAAGCTCCTGGTGCTTAGAACCTGGTTATACTGGAACCTCTCGGGTGTTTGGGGCCGACTCTGGATAATATTTGAGCATGAGACAATGTTGAAGTCATCGGATATATAAATATTGTTACCGGCCGTGTTCAGATCTAGGACTACATCTGAGGGCTCCAGGGTGTAGAACCATATGTTGGCACTGGTCAGTATGTGAGATAAGCCTGTATGTAATATCTCAGAGAACAGACCTACGTCCAGATCACCTGCATCATGGACTATTTTACTGTAGATCTTACTTTCCTCCTTCTCATTGTCCTTGGTACCACAAAAGTCACCTCTTTTGGACTCTTCTTCTCGTAGGACTCTTGCTGTATCCGTCACGTTACGTAACTCCTCAACGTGACACATTTTACTATACAACTCATCCATTTTTACCTCCAGCCGCTGGATAAAATCGGAGACGGAGATGGACCACTTCTCTCCAAGCCTGGACATCTCATTGAGGACTTTGTTTTCTAGGTCATCCAGTTGTCTCCGGAGGTCAGTAAACAGAGCCATGACCTTCTGAGATAAGACAGTTGTCTTCATTGCCACTTCTTTTCGATACTCCTTTAGACCTCGGACTCTTTTCTCCAATTCTTCTCTATTTAAGGTAAGATTCCTAGAAATGTTCCTCAACACATCTCTCTTTTTCTTCACGGCTTCGTCTAACAACTCCAACTGATGTCCTCTATGTTCTCCGGCCTGGCAGCAGATGATACAGATAGGGATAGAGTCCTCAAAGCAGTAGTGCGCCAAGACCTTTTTGTGGATGGGACATTTTCTGGTGGTGGGGGGATCTACTAGAGAATGCTCCACTGATCGGTTATGTTTCTTTAAGTGATTATCACACATGGAGGTTTCACACTGGAGACATGACTTCATGGCAGGAACAGGCAGGTCACAATACGTACAGTAGATGCTGCCCACTTCTTGGTCTGGCTCCGTAGACATGAGGTGCTGAGCGATGTTACTCAGGGTGGTGTTCCTCCGCAATGCTGGACGTTCTACAAGTATCTCCCGGCAGTCCGGGCAGGTGTAGACTCCGGCTCCATCCTGAGTATCCAGAACATCTTCAATACAGTCCCGGCAGAAGTTGTGTCCACATCTCAGGGTGACGGGATCTGTATAGAGGTCCAGGCAGATGGAGCAGCTCAGCTCTTCTCTCAGATCAGTGGACGCCATTGTTGGCAGCAGGAGCGAGAAATGAAACTTAAAACCACAAAGTCTACGCCTATCTGAGAAGCCGTGACCTCTTAAAGGGACACACCCATGTTTTTGAAAAATGTTTTTGTAAGCAGTTATTTTTAGATAATACAGGAAATACTTATATCTAGAAAAGCTCAAAAGGTCTTCAGCCTCCATTCTCGGATGGTCCTTCTTTTCACTATCGGAACTGTCCCGAACCCCCCACAAAAATAACTGGAAAATCTCACTGCAAAACTGCAATGTGTGAACCTGGCTTTAGAATACTCCTAAAGGTGGTCAGACACCTAAGATATCGGCCATGTTTATATCAACGGGGGGAGGAAAACAAACGACTGCCAGACCCTTCTGTGCAGCTTATCTCAATGTTAAAATCCAACATGTCCGACCCTTCTTTCACATGAAATTTGCCATCAAGGTAGAGTCGTAAGACCCCACATTCAGACCCCGCATTGTAATACCACACACAACCTGCAGACAGGTGAGGCGCTGTTTGGGAAGATCATAACCAGGTTTTTTAATAATCTACAAGCTCTTTAACAATGGTTCCTAAAGAGTTAATGACAGGACAGAAAACACTACATGGTCCCAAAAAAAGTGCTGATTGGTGGGAGCCTGTCCTACAACATTTTCATAACGAGGAGCTTTTCCAAAGGTCCAAAGAACAAACATCAGAATCTGGGCTCAGGGAAGGTTTTTGACGGCAGAATTTACTGATACAACTCAGCTCCAGCTTTAATAAAATCCATAGAACAGTCCGTCAGTAGGCGCGTCAATATCGTGGCCTCATATTACAGTCTTACAGTGTTGTGGCCACAATGTCCTCATCTCCTTATTAATGTAAATGTAGATCCAAGTTATAAAAGGGAAAACCGAGACAGACGAAGCGACAAACAATCTGAACCCCCCAACCGAGTCTCTGAAAAAAAAGAAATAGCAAATATAAAGCAGCAGACGGAACTACAGCAAAATCTGAAAATTCTCCAACTTGTTACCATATTATTGTCTATAGGGGGCAGTATTCTAGTAGTTCTAATCTTGTACATAGGGGGCAGTATTATAGTAGTTATATTCTTGTATATAGAGGGCAGTATTATAGTAGTTCTATTCTTGTATATAGGAGTAGTATTATAGTAGTTATATTCTTGTATATAGGGGGCAGTATTCTAGTAGTTCTAATCTTGTACATAGGGGGCAGTATTATAGTAGTTATATTCTTGTATATAGGGGCAGTATTATAGTGGTTATATTCATGTATATAGGAGCAGTATTATAGTAGTTATATTCTTGTATATAGGAGGCAGTATTATAGTAGTTATATTCTTGTATATAGGGGCAGTATTATAGTAGTTATATTCTTGTATATAGGAGGCAGTATTATAGTAGTTATATTCTTGTATATAGGGGCAGTATTATAGTAGTTATATTCTTGTATATAGGGGGCAGTATTATAGTAGTTATATTCTTGTATATTGGGGACAGTATTATAGTAGTTATATTCTTGTATATTGGAGCAGTATTATAGTAGTTATATTCTTGTATATAGGGGCAGTATTATAGTAGTTATATTCTTGTATATAGGGGGCAGTATTATAGTAGTTATATTCTTGTATATTGGGGACAGTATTATAGTAGTTATATTCTTGTATATTGGAGCAGTATTATAGTAGTTATATTCTTGTATATAGGAGCAGTATTATAGTAGTTATATTCTTGTATATAGAGGGCAGTATTATAGTAGTTATATTCTTGTATATAGGAAGCAGTATTATAGTAGTTATATTCCTGTATATAGGGGGCAGTATTATAGTAGTTATATTCTTGTATATAGGGGGCAGTATTATAGTAGTTATATTCTTGTATATTGGGGACAGTATTAGAGTAGTTATATTGTATATAGTGGGCAGTATTATAGTAGTTATATTCCTGTATATAGGGGGCAGTATTATAGTAGTTATATTCTTCTATATAGGAAGCAGTATTATAGTAGTTATATTCTTATATATAGGGGCAGTATTATAGTAGTTATATTCTTGTATATAGGGGGCAGTACTATAGTAGTTATATTCTTGTATATAGGGTCAGTATTATAGTAGTTATATTCTTGTATATAGGGGGCAGTATTATAGTAGTTATATTCTTGTATATAGGGGGCAGTATTATAGTAGTTATATTCTTGTATATAGGGGCAGTATTATAGTAGTTATATTCCTGTATATAGGAGCAGTATTATAGTAGTTATATTCTTCTATATAGGGGCAGTATTATAGCAGTTATATTCTTGTATATAGGGGGCAGTATTATAGTAGTTATATTCTTGTATATAGGGGCAGTATTATAGTGGTTATATTCATGTATATAGGAGCAGTATTATAGTAGTTATATTCTTGTATATAGGAGGCAGTATTATAGTAGTTATATTCTTGTATATAGGGGCAGTATTATAGTAGTTATATTCTTGTATATAGGGGGCAGTATTATAGTAGTTATATTCTTGTATATTGGGGACAGTATTATAGTAGTTATATTCTTGTATATTGGAGCAGTATTATAGTAGTTATATTCTTGTATATAGGAGCAGTATTATAGTAGTTATATTCTTATATATAGGGGCAGTATTATAGTAGTTATATTCTTGTATATAGGGGGCAGTACTATAGTAGTTATATTCTTGTATATAGGGTCAGTATTATAGTAGTTATATTCTTGTATATAGGGGCAGTATTATAGTAGTTATATTCTTGTATATAGGGGGCAGTATTATAGTAGTTATATTCTTGTATATAGGGGCAGTATTATAGTAGTTATATTCTTGTATATAGGAGCAGTATTATAGTAGTTATATTCTTGTATATAGGGGCAGTATTATAGTAGTTATATTCTTGTATATAGGGACAGTATTATAGTAGTTATATTCTTGTATATAGAGGCAGTATTATAGTAGTTATATTCTTGTATATAGGGGCAGTATTATAGTAGTTATATTCTTGTATATAGGGGGGCAGTATTATAGTAGTTATATTCTTGTATATACGGGGCAGTATTATAGTAGTTATATTCTTGTATATTGGAGCAGTATTATAGTAGTTATATTCTTGTATATAGGGGGCAGTATTATAGTAGTTATATTCTTGTATATAGAGGGCAGTATTATAGTAGTTATATTCTTGTATATAGGAAGCAGTGTTATAGTAGTTATATTCCTGTATATAGGGGGCAGTATTATAGTAGTTATATTCTTGTATATAGGGGGCAGTATTATAGTAGTTATATTCTTGTATATTGGGGACAGTATTAGAGTAGTTATATTGTATATAGTGGGCAGTATTATAGTAGTTATATTCCTGTATATAGGGGGCAGTATTATAGTAGTTATATTCTTCTATATAGGAAGCAGTATTATAGTAGTTATATTCTTATATATAGGGGCAGTATTATAGTAGTTATATTCTTGTATATAGGGGGCAGTACTATAGTAGTTATATTCTTGTATATAGGGTCAGTATTATAGTAGTTATATTCTTGTATATAGGGAGCAGTATTATAGTAGTTATATTCTTGTATATAGGGAGCAGTATTAGAGTAGTTATATTTTTGTATATAGGAGCAGTATTATAGTAGTTATATTCTTGTATATAGGAGCAGTATTAGAGTAGTTATATTCTTGTACATAGAGGGCAGTATTATAGTAGTTATATTCTTGTATATAGGGGAAGTATTATAGTAATATTCTTGTATATAGGGGGCAGTATTATAGTAGTTATATTCTTGTATATAGGGGCAGTATTATAGTAGTTATATTCTTGTATATAGGGGGCAGTAGTATAGTAGTTATATTCTTGTATATAAGGGCAGTATTATAGTAGTTATATTCTTGTATATAGGAGGCAGTATTATAGTAGTTATATTATTGTATATAGGTACAGTATTATAGTAGTTATATTCTTGTATATAGGAGCAGTGTTATAGTAGTTATATTCTTGTATATAGGGGACAGTATTATAGCAGTTATATTCTTGTATATAGGAGCAGTATTATAGTAGTTATATTCTTGTATATAGGGGGCAGTATTATAGTAGTTATTTTCTTGTATATAGGGGGCAGTATTATAGTAGGTATATTCTTGTATATAGGAGGCAGTATTATAGTAGTTATATTCTTGTATATAGGGGCAGTATTATAGTAGTTATATTCTTGTATATAGGGGAAGTATTATAGTAATATTCTTGTATATAGGGGGCAGTATTATAGTAGTTATATTCTTGTATATAGGAGCAGTATTATAGTAGTTATATTCTTGTATATAGGGTCAGTATTATAGTAGTTATATTCTTGTATATAGGGTCAGTATTATAGTAGTTATATTCTTGTATATAGGGGGCAGTAATATATTAGTTATATTCTTGTATATATGAGGAATATTATAGTAGTTATATTCTTGTATATAGGGGAAGTATTATAGTAATATTCTTGTATATAGGGGGCAGTATTATAGTAGTTATATTCTTGTATATAGGGGGCTGTATTATAGTAGTTATATTCTTGTATATAGGAGCAGTATTATAGTAGTTATATTCTTGTATATAGGGGACAGTATTATAGTAGTTATATTCTTGTATATAGGGGGCAGTATTATAGTAGTTATATTCTTGTATATAGGGGCAGTATTGAAGTAGTTATATTCTTGTATATAGGGGGCAGTATTATAGTAGTTATATTCTTGTATATAGGAGCAGTATTATAGTAGTTATATTCTTGTATATAGGGAGCAGTATTATAGTAGTTATATTCTTGTATATAGGGGGCAGTATTATAGTAGTTATATTCTTGTATATAGGGGGCAGTATTATAGTAGTTATATTCTTGTATATAGGAGCAGTATTATAGTAGTTATATTCTTGTATATAGGGGGCAGTATTATAGTAGTTATATTCTTGTATATAGGAGCAGTATTATAGTCGTTATATTCTTGTATATAGGGGCAGTATTATAGTAGTTATATTCTTGTATATAGGAGCAGTATTATAGTAGTTATAAGTTATATTCTTGTATATAGCAGTATTATAGTAGTTATATTCTTGTATATAGGAGCAGTATTATAGTAGTTATAAGTTATATTCTTGTATATAGCAGTATTATAGTAGTTATATTCTTGTATATAGGAGCAGTATTATAGTAGTTATGTTCTTGTATATAGGGAGCAGTATTATAGTAGTTATATTCTTGTATATAGGGGACAGTATTATAGTAGTTATATTCTTGTATATAGGGGGCAGTATTATAGTAGTTGTATGTTTGGTAATGGGGTACATTAGATTTACCTTTTAGAATCCTTACAGAGGAACATCCACAATGCAATGATTAGTAATCCTGAGAGTTCCCTAGAAGACAAGTCCTTGAGTGAGATGTAGAAGACAATTTTATCATGAATATGCAGTCGTCACTGAGTTCACTTGGTTTCCTACATGTTTTACAGATATTGGAGTGCAGCTACTTCTGGCAGCAATTACAGCACCCATAATGGTGGTCACCCGGCTTTCCACAGACTGTGAGACTTCTAGATCTGCATTGTTACTCACAACTACAATGCTTTTTCTTTCCTGCTGCTCTGCTTGTGTCAGTCTTCACTGCATTTGTAGGATTGTATTCATGTAATACAGACCTATACTGTAGTCATGGCGCTCACCTGCCTTCTTCCTCATGTAAAAGGCTTTTTATATTACTGGAAATAAGCAGCGACCCCAGCAGATAAGACGCTCCGATCATACAGCCGGCGCAATGGAGACCGGACAGCGTCCTCCAGATCACGTGACCTACGTGGTAAAATAAAATGGACTATGTTAGAACTTTCTACACATGGAGTCAGTGGTCACCCGGGTATTATCACTAAGGACTCACCCGTCACGTCTGGACTTATACTGAGGAGGAGAACAAGTGCGGCCGGGATTAAGTAGATCACCTGCAGACGGCACGAAGAAACACGGAATGAAGCGCGTACCCCAAAATAACAATAAATTATCCCCTGTAATTAGAAGAGTTGAGACGCCCCCTACTGGCAAGTTGTTAAATATTCTATTCAAGTGTTTTATGGGTATATCTGATCCTGGGAAAGCCGGGTGACAACCAATACGTCATCTTTATGGTCACAGCAGGGGGTGTCACATCTGCCTGGTTATAGAGGATACAGCCTTCCCGGAAGCTTCTGCACATCCGCTGATATTCGCCATGGACGGCCTGAATTTCGATGCGTTCTTCTATTTAATTTACCGGCGTGGCCCCTTTAATACAACGAGTTACTCACCATCCACATTTCAGCATCGGGATCATTAACCTGCAATAAAACAGAAACGTTAGAAAAACGGCACATAATGAGCCATAAAACACCAGGGGCCCGGCCGACCCCAACACCCCCGAAACTAGAAACATACAGCACAATGGAGTCTGTTACTAGGCGACACCTGAGATAGTGGTTCACCCCTGGACTGAGCACCCCCTCAGCGAGCCCCTGAAACCACAGATCCAAAATAACCAGGACAAAGTCATGTCGCTCTTCTCCAGCCGACTGCGATCCATCCCCGAGCACCAATATACATTTATAATAACCACCAGACTGTAATAATCATTGCAGAAATACTCTGTGCTGCTGTGGACTCTACTGCTCTACTATGTAACGCTCAGCCAGTGACCCCCCAAAACACTCCTCTCCTGACATACGCTGTGCTGCTGGAGATCCTGCTCCTTCCACTATGTAACTCTCAGCCTGTCACCTCCCACATGATCAGCACACTCCTCTCCTGACATACTCTGTGCTGCTGGAGATCCTGCTCCTTCCACTATGTAACTCTCAGCCTGTCACCTCCCACATGATCAGCACACTCCTCTCCTGACATACTCTGTGCTGCTGGAGATCCTGCTCCTCCCACTATGTAACTCTCAGCCTCTCACCTCCCACATGATCAGCACACTCCTCTCCTGACATACTCTGTGCTGCTGGAGATCCTGCTCCTCCCACTATGCAACTCTCAGCCTGTCACCTCCCACATGATCAGCACACTCCTCTCCTGACATACTCTGTGCTGCTGGGGATCCTGCTCCTCCCACTATGTAACTCTCAGCCTGTCACCTCCCACATGATCAGCACACTCCTCTCCTGACATACTCTGTGCTGCTGGAGATCCCGCTCCTCCCACTGTGTAACTCTCAGCCTGTCACCTCCCACATGATCAGCACACTCCTCTCCTGACATACTCTGTGCTGCTGGAGATCCTGCTCCTCCCACTGTGTAACTCTCAGCCTGTCACCTCCCACATGATCAGCACACTCCTCTCCTGACATACTCTGTGCTGCTGGAGATCCTGCTCCTTCCACTATGTAACTCTCAGCCTGTCACCTCCCACATGATCAGCACACTCCTCTCCTGACATACTCTGTGCTGCTGGAGATCCTGCTCCTTCCACTATGTAACTCTCAGCCTGTCACCTCCCACATGATCTGCACACTCCTCTCCTGACATACTCTGTGCTGCTGGAGATCCTGCTCCTTCCACTATGTAACTCTCAGCCTGTCACCCCCCACATGATCAGCACACTCCTCTCCTGACATACTCTGTGCTGCTGGAGAGCCTGCTCCTTCCACTATGTAACTCTCAGCCTGACACCTCCCACATGATCAGCACACTCCTCTCCTGACATACTCTGTGCTGCTGGGGATCCTGCTCCTCCCACTATGTAACTCTCAGCCTGTCACCTCCCACATGATCAGCACACTCCTCTCCTGACATACTCTGTGCTGCTGGAGATCCTGCTCCTCCCACTGTGTAACTCTCAGCCTGTCACCTCCCACATGATCAGCACACTCCTCTCCTGACATACTCTGTGCTGCTGGAGATCCTGCTCCTTCCACTATGTAACTCTCAGCCTGTCACCTCCCACATGATCTGCACACTCCTCTCCTGACATACTCTGTGCTGCTGGAGATCCTGCTCCTTCCACTATGTAACTCTCAGCCTGTCACCCCCCACATGATCAGCACACTCCTCTCCTGACATACTCTGTGCTGCTGGAGATCCTGCTCCTTCCACTCTGTAACTCTCAGCCTGTCACCTCCCACATGATCTGCACACTCCTCTCCTGACATACTCTGTGCTGCTGGAGATCCTGCTCCTTCCACTATGTAACTCTCAGCCTGTCACCCCCCACATGATCACCACACTCCTCTCCTGACATACTCTGTGCTGCTGGAGAGCCTGCTCCTTCCACTATGTAACTCTCAGCCTGACACCTCCCACATGATCAGCACACTCCTCTCCTGACATACTCTGTGCTGCTGGGGATCCTGCTCCTTCCACTATGTAACTCTCAGCCTGTCACCTATCACATGATCAGCACACTCCTCTCCTGACATACTCTGTGCTGCTGGAGATCATGCTCCTTCCACATGATCAGCACACTCCTATCCTGATATACTCTGTGCTGCTGGAGATCCTGCTCCTCCCACTATGTATCTCTCAGCCTGTCACCCTCCACATGATCTGCACACTACTCTCCTGACATACTCTGTGCTGCTGGAGATCCTCCTCCTCCCACTATGTAACTGTCAGCCTGTGACCCCCTCACGTGATCAGCACACTCCTCTCCTGACATACTCTGTGCTGCTGGAGATCCTGCTCCTTCCGCTATGTAACTCTCAGCCTGTCACCTCCCACATGATCAGCACACTCCTCTCCTGACATACTCTGTGCTGCTGGAGATCCTGCTCCTTCCGCTATGTAACTCTCAGCCTGTCACCTCCCATATGATCAGCACACTCCTCTCCTGACATACTCTGTGCTGCTGGAGATCCTGCTCCTTCCACTATGTAACTCTCAGCCTGTCACCCCCCACATGATCAGCACACTCCTCTCCTGACATACTCTGTGCTGCTGGAGAGCCTGCTCCTTCCACTATGTAACTCTCAGCCTGACACCTCCCACATGATCAGCACACTCCTCTCCTGACATACTCTGTGCTACTGGGGATCCTGCTCCTTCCACTATGTATCTCTCAGCCTGTCACCCTCCACATGATCAGCACACTCCTCTCCTGACATACTCTGTGCTGCTGGAGATCCTGCTCCTTCCACAAAGTAACTCTCAGCCTGTCACCCCCCACATGATCAGCACACTCCTCTCCTGACATACTCTGTGCTGCTGGAGATCCTGCTCCTCCCACTATGTAACTCTCAGCCTGTGACCCCCTCACGTGATCAGCACACTCCTCTGCTGACATACTCTGTGCTGCTGGAGATACTGCTCCTTCCACTATGTAACTCTCAGCCTGTCACCTCCCACATGATCAGCACACTCCTCTCCTGACATACTCTGTGCTGCTGGAGATCCTGCTCCTTCCACTATGTAACTCTCAGCCTGTCACCTCCCACATGATCAGCACACTCCTCTCCTGACATACTCTGTGCTGCTGGAGATCCTGCTCCTCCCACTATGTAACTCTCAGCCTCTCACCTCCCACATGATGAGCACACTCCTCTCCTGACATACTCTGTGCTGCTGGAGATCCTGCTCCTCCCACTATGCAACTGTCAGCCTGTCACCTCCCACATGATCAGCACACTCCTCTCCTGACATACTCTGTGCTGCTGGGGATCCTGCTCCTCCCACTATGTAACTCTCAGCCTGTCACCTCCCACATGATCAGCACACTCCTCTCCTGACATACTCTGTGCTGCTGGAGATCCTGCTCCTCCCACTGTGTAACTCTCAGCCTGTCACCTCCCACATGATCAGCACACTCCTCTCCTGACATACTCTGTGCTGCTGGGGATCCTGCTCCTTCCACTATGTAACTCTCAGCCTGTCACCTCCCACATGATCAGCACACTCCTCTCCTGACATACTCTGTGCTGCTGGAGATCCTGCTCCTCCCACTATGTAACTCTCAGCCTGTCACCTCCCACATGATCAGCACACTCCTCTCCTGACATACTCTGTGCTGCTGGAGATCCTGCTCCTTCCACTATGTAACTCTCAGCCTGTCACCTCCCACATGATCAGCACACTCCTCTCCTGACATACTCTGTGCTGCTGGAGATCCTGCTCCTCCCACTATGTAACTCTCAGCCTCTCACCTCCCACATGATCAGCACACTCCTCTCCTGACATACTCTGTGCTGCTGGAGATCCTGCTCCTCCCACTATGCAACTCTCAGCCTGTCACCTCCCACATGATCAGCACACTCCTCTCCTGACATACTCTGTGCTGCTGGAGATCCTGCTCCTCCCACTGTGTAACTCTCAGCCTGTCACCTCCCACATGATCAGCACACTCCTCTCCTGACACACTCTGTGCTGCTGGAGATCCTGCTCCTTCCACTATGTAACTCTCAGCCTGTCACCTCCCACATGATCAGCACACTCCTCTCCTGACATACTCTGTGCTGCTGGAGATCCTGCTCCTTCCACTATGTAACTCTCAGCCTGTCACCTCCCACATGATCTGCACACTCCTCTCCTGACATACTCTGTGCTGCTGGAGATCCTGCTCCTTCCACTATGTAACTCTCAGCCTGTCACCCCCCACATGATCAGCACACTCCTCTCCTGACATACTCTGTGCTGCTGGAGATCCTGCTCCTTCCACTATGTAACTCTCAGCCTGTCACCTCCCACATGATCTGCACACTCCTCTCCTGACATACTCTGTGCTGCTGGAGATCCTGCTCCTTCCACTATGTAACTCTCAGCCTGTCACCCCCCACATGATCAGCACACTCCTCTCCTGACATACTCTGTGCTGCTGGAGATCCTGCTCCTTCCACTATGTAACTCTCAGCCTGTCACCTCCCACATGATCTGCACACTCCTCTCCTGACATACTCTGTGCTGCTGGAGATCCTGCTCCTTCCACTATGTAACTCTCAGCCTGTCACCCCCCACATGATCACCACACTCCTCTCCTGACATACTCTGTGCTGCTGGAGAGCCTGCTCCTCCCACTATGTAACTCTCAGCCTGACACCTCCCACATGATCAGCACACTCCTCTCCTGACATACTCTGTGCTGCTGGGGATCCTGCTCCTTCCACTATGTAACTCTCAGCCTGACACCTCCCACATGATCAGCACACTCCTCTCCTGACTTACTCTGTGCTGCTGGGGATCCTGCTCCTTCCACTATGTAACTCTCACTCTCAGCCTGTCACCTATCACATGATCAGCACACTCCTCTCCTGACATACTCCGTGATGCTGGAGATCCTGCTCCTCCCACTATGTATCTCTCAGCCTGTCACCCTCCACATGATCAGCACACTCCTCTCCTGACATACTCTGTGCTGCTGGAGATCCTGCTCCTTCCACAAAGTAACTCTCAGCCTGTCACCCCCCACATGATCAGCACACTCCTCTCCTGACATACTCTGTGCTGCTGGAGATCCTGCTCCTCCCACTATGTAACTCTCAGCCTGTGACCCCCTCACGTGATCAGCACACTCCTCTCCTGACATACTCTGTGCTGCTGGAGAGCCTGCTCCTTCCACTATGTAACTCTCAGCCTGACACCTCCCACATGATCAGCACACTCCTCTCCTGACATACTCTGTGCTGCTGGGGATCCTGCTCCTTCCACTATGTAACTCTCAGCCTGTCACCTATCACATGATCAGCACACTCCTCTCCTGACATACTCTGTGCTGCTGGAGATCCTGCTCCTCCCACTATGTAACTCTCAGCCTGTCACCTCCCCACATGATCAGCACACTCCTCTGCTGACATACTCTGTGCTGCTGGAGATCCTGCTCCTTCCACTATGTAACTCTCAGCCTGTCACCTCCCACATGATCAGCACACTCCTCTCCTGACATACTCTGTGCTGCTGGAGATCCTGCTCCTTCCACTATGTAACTCTCAGCCTGTCACCTCCCACATGATCAGCACACTCCTCTCCTGACATACTCTGTGCTGCTGGAGATCCTGCTCCTCCCACTATGTAACTCTCAGCCTGTCACCTCCCACATGATCAGCACACTCCTCTCCTGACATACTCTGTGCTGCTGGAGATCCTGCTCCTTCCACTATGTAACTCTCAGCCTGTCACCTCCCACATGATCAGCACACTCCTCTCCTGACATACTCTGTGCTGCTGGAGATCCTGCTCCTCCCACTATGTAACTCTCAGCCTCTCACCTCCCACATGATGAGCACACTCCTCTCCTGACATACTCTGTGCTGCTGGAGATCCTGCTCCTCCCACTATGCAACTCTCAGCCTGTCACCTCCCACATGATCAGCACACTCCTCTCCTGACATACTCTGTGCTGCTGGGGATCCTGCTCCTCCCACTATGTAACTCTCAGCCTGTCACCTCCCACATGATCAGCACACTCCTCTCCTGACATACTCTGTGCTGCTGGAGATCCTGCTCCTCCCACTGTGTAACTCTCAGCCTGTCACCTCCCACATGATCAGCACACTCCTCTCCTGACATACTCTGTGCTGCTGGAGATCCTGCTCCTCCCACTGTGTAACTCTCAGCCTGTCACCTCCCACATGATCAGCACACTCCTCTCCTGACATACTCTGTGCTGCTGGAGATCCTGCTCCTTCCACTATGTAACTCTCAGCCTGTCACCCCCCACATGATCAGCACACTCCTCTCCTGACATACTCTGTGCTGCTGGAGAGCCTGCTCCTTCCACTATGTAACTCTCAGCCTGACACCTCCCACATGATCAGCACACTCCTCTCCTGACATACTCTGTGCTGCTGGGGATCCTGCTCCTCCCACTATGTAACTCTCAGCCTGTCACCTCCCACATGATCAGCACACTCCTCTCCTGACATACTCTGTGCTGCTGGAGATCCTGCTCCTCCCACTGTGTAACTCTCAGCCTGTCACCTCCCACATGATCAGCACACTCCTCTCCTGACATACTCTGTGCTGCTGGAGATCCTGCTCCTTCCACTATGTAACTCTCAGCCTGTCACCTCCCACATGATCTGCACACTCCTCTCCTGACATACTCTGTGCTGCTGGAGATCCTGCTCCTTCCACTATGTAACTCTCAGCCTGTCACCCCCCACATGATCAGCACACTCCTCTCCTGACATACTCTGTGCTGCTGGAGATCCTGCTCCTTCCACTCTGTAACTCTCAGCCTGTCACCTCCCACATGATCTGCACACTCCTCTCCTGACATACTCTGTGCTGCTGGAGATCCTGCTCCTTCCACTATGTAACTCTCAGCCTGTCACCCCCCACATGATCACCACACTCCTCTCCTGACATACTCTGTGCTGCTGGAGAGCCTGCTCCTTCCACTATGTAACTCTCAGCCTGACACCTCCCACATGATCAGCACACTCCTCTCCTGACATACTCTGTGCTGCTGGGGATCCTGCTCCTTCCACTATGTAACTCTCAGCCTGTCACCTATCACATGATCAGCACACTCCTCTCCTGACATACTCTGTGCTGCTGGAGATCATGCTCCTTCCACATGATCAGCACACTCCTATCCTGATATACTCTGTGCTGCTGGAGATCCTGCTCCTCCCACTATGTATCTCTCAGCCTGTCACCCTCCACATGATCTGCACACTACTCTCCTGACATACTCTGTGCTGCTGGAGATCCTCCTCCTCCCACTATGTAACTGTCAGCCTGTGACCCCCTCACGTGATCAGCACACTCCTCTCCTGACATACTCTGTGCTGCTGGAGATCCTGCTCCTTCCGCTATGTAACTCTCAGCCTGTCACCTCCCACATGATCAGCACACTCCTCTCCTGACATACTCTGTGCTGCTGGAGATCCTGCTCCTTCCGCTATGTAACTCTCAGCCTGTCACCTCCCATATGATCAGCACACTCCTCTCCTGACATACTCTGTGCTGCTGGAGATCCTGCTCCTTCCACTATGTAACTCTCAGCCTGTCACCCCCCACATGATCAGCACACTCCTCTCCTGACATACTCTGTGCTGCTGGAGAGCCTGCTCCTTCCACTATGTAACTCTCAGCCTGACACCTCCCACATGATCAGCACACTCCTCTCCTGACATACTCTGTGCTACTGGGGATCCTGCTCCTTCCACTATGTATCTCTCAGCCTGTCACCCTCCACATGATCAGCACACTCCTCTCCTGACATACTCTGTGCTGCTGGAGATCCTGCTCCTTCCACAAAGTAACTCTCAGCCTGTCACCCCCCACATGATCAGCACACTCCTCTCCTGACATACTCTGTGCTGCTGGAGATCCTGCTCCTCCCACTATGTAACTCTCAGCCTGTGACCCCCTCACGTGATCAGCACACTCCTCTGCTGACATACTCTGTGCTGCTGGAGATACTGCTCCTTCCACTATGTAACTCTCAGCCTGTCACCTCCCACATGATCAGCACACTCCTCTCCTGACATACTCTGTGCTGCTGGAGATCCTGCTCCTTCCACTATGTAACTCTCAGCCTGTCACCTCCCACATGATCAGCACACTCCTCTCCTGACATACTCTGTGCTGCTGGAGATCCTGCTCCTCCCACTATGTAACTCTCAGCCTCTCACCTCCCACATGATGAGCACACTCCTCTCCTGACATACTCTGTGCTGCTGGAGATCCTGCTCCTCCCACTATGCAACTGTCAGCCTGTCACCTCCCACATGATCAGCACACTCCTCTCCTGACATACTCTGTGCTGCTGGGGATCCTGCTCCTCCCACTATGTAACTCTCAGCCTGTCACCTCCCACATGATCAGCACACTCCTCTCCTGACATACTCTGTGCTGCTGGAGATCCTGCTCCTCCCACTGTGTAACTCTCAGCCTGTCACCTCCCACATGATCAGCACACTCCTCTCCTGACATACTCTGTGCTGCTGGGGATCCTGCTCCTTCCACTATGTAACTCTCAGCCTGTCACCTCCCACATGATCAGCACACTCCTCTCCTGACATACTCTGTGCTGCTGGAGATCCTGCTCCTCCCACTATGTAACTCTCAGCCTGTCACCTCCCACATGATCAGCACACTCCTCTCCTGACATACTCTGTGCTGCTGGAGATCCTGCTCCTTCCACTATGTAACTCTCAGCCTGTCACCTCCCACATGATCAGCACACTCCTCTCCTGACATACTCTGTGCTGCTGGAGATCCTGCTCCTCCCACTATGTAACTCTCAGCCTCTCACCTCCCACATGATCAGCACACTCCTCTCCTGACATACTCTGTGCTGCTGGAGATCCTGCTCCTCCCACTATGCAACTCTCAGCCTGTCACCTCCCACATGATCAGCACACTCCTCTCCTGACATACTCTGTGCTGCTGGAGATCCTGCTCCTCCCACTGTGTAACTCTCAGCCTGTCACCTCCCACATGATCAGCACACTCCTCTCCTGACACACTCTGTGCTGCTGGAGATCCTGCTCCTTCCACTATGTAACTCTCAGCCTGTCACCTCCCACATGATCAGCACACTCCTCTCCTGACATACTCTGTGCTGCTGGAGATCCTGCTCCTTCCACTATGTAACTCTCAGCCTGTCACCTCCCACATGATCTGCACACTCCTCTCCTGACATACTCTGTGCTGCTGGAGATCCTGCTCCTTCCACTATGTAACTCTCAGCCTGTCACCCCCCACATGATCAGCACACTCCTCTCCTGACATACTCTGTGCTGCTGGAGATCCTGCTCCTTCCACTATGTAACTCTCAGCCTGTCACCTCCCACATGATCTGCACACTCCTCTCCTGACATACTCTGTGCTGCTGGAGATCCTGCTCCTTCCACTATGTAACTCTCAGCCTGTCACCCCCCACATGATCAGCACACTCCTCTCCTGACATACTCTGTGCTGCTGGAGATCCTGCTCCTTCCACTATGTAACTCTCAGCCTGTCACCTCCCACATGATCTGCACACTCCTCTCCTGACATACTCTGTGCTGCTGGAGATCCTGCTCCTTCCACTATGTAACTCTCAGCCTGTCACCCCCCACATGATCACCACACTCCTCTCCTGACATACTCTGTGCTGCTGGAGAGCCTGCTCCTCCCACTATGTAACTCTCAGCCTGACACCTCCCACATGATCAGCACACTCCTCTCCTGACATACTCTGTGCTGCTGGGGATCCTGCTCCTTCCACTATGTAACTCTCAGCCTGACACCTCCCACATGATCAGCACACTCCTCTCCTGACTTACTCTGTGCTGCTGGGGATCCTGCTCCTTCCACTATGTAACTCTCACTCTCAGCCTGTCACCTATCACATGATCAGCACACTCCTCTCCTGACATACTCCGTGATGCTGGAGATCCTGCTCCTCCCACTATGTATCTCTCAGCCTGTCACCCTCCACATGATCAGCACACTCCTCTCCTGACATACTCTGTGCTGCTGGAGATCCTGCTCCTTCCACAAAGTAACTCTCAGCCTGTCACCCCCCACATGATCAGCACACTCCTCTCCTGACATACTCTGTGCTGCTGGAGATCCTGCTCCTCCCACTATGTAACTCTCAGCCTGTGACCCCCTCACGTGATCAGCACACTCCTCTCCTGACATACTCTGTGCTGCTGGAGAGCCTGCTCCTTCCACTATGTAACTCTCAGCCTGACACCTCCCACATGATCAGCACACTCCTCTCCTGACATACTCTGTGCTGCTGGGGATCCTGCTCCTTCCACTATGTAACTCTCAGCCTGTCACCTATCACATGATCAGCACACTCCTCTCCTGACATACTCTGTGCTGCTGGAGATCCTGCTCCTCCCACTATGTAACTCTCAGCCTGTCACCTCCCCACATGATCAGCACACTCCTCTGCTGACATACTCTGTGCTGCTGGAGATCCTGCTCCTTCCACTATGTAACTCTCAGCCTGTCACCTCCCACATGATCAGCACACTCCTCTCCTGACATACTCTGTGCTGCTGGAGATCCTGCTCCTTCCACTATGTAACTCTCAGCCTGTCACCTCCCACATGATCAGCACACTCCTCTCCTGACATACTCTGTGCTGCTGGAGATCCTGCTCCTCCCACTATGTAACTCTCAGCCTGTCACCTCCCACATGATCAGCACACTCCTCTCCTGACATACTCTGTGCTGCTGGAGATCCTGCTCCTTCCACTATGTAACTCTCAGCCTGTCACCTCCCACATGATCAGCACACTCCTCTCCTGACATACTCTGTGCTGCTGGAGATCCTGCTCCTCCCACTATGTAACTCTCAGCCTCTCACCTCCCACATGATGAGCACACTCCTCTCCTGACATACTCTGTGCTGCTGGAGATCCTGCTCCTCCCACTATGCAACTCTCAGCCTGTCACCTCCCACATGATCAGCACACTCCTCTCCTGACATACTCTGTGCTGCTGGGGATCCTGCTCCTCCCACTATGTAACTCTCAGCCTGTCACCTCCCACATGATCAGCACACTCCTCTCCTGACATACTCTGTGCTGCTGGAGATCCTGCTCCTCCCACTGTGTAACTCTCAGCCTGTCACCTCCCACATGATCAGCACACTCCTCTCCTGACATACTCTGTGCTGCTGGAGATCCTGCTCCTCCCACTGTGTAACTCTCAGCCTGTCACCTCCCACATGATCAGCACACTCCTCTCCTGACATACTCTGTGCTGCTGGAGATCCTGCTCCTTCCACTATGTAACTCTCAGCCTGTCACCTCCCACATGATCAGCACACTCCTCTCCTGACATACTCTGTGCTGCTGGAGAGCCTGCTCCTTCCACTATGTAACTCTCAGCCTGACACCTCCCACATGATCAGCACACTCCTCTCCTGACATACTCTGTGCTGCTGGAGAGCCTGCTCCTTCCACTATGTAACTCTCAGCCTGACACCTCCCACATGATCAGCACACTCCTCTCCTGACATACTCTGTGCTGCTGGAGATCATGCTCCTTCCACATGATCAGCACACTCCTATCCTGATATACTCTGTGCTGCTGGAGATCCTGCTCCTCCCACTATGTATCTCTCAGCCTGTCACCCTCCACATGATCTGCACACTACTCTCCTGACATACTCTGTGCTGCTGGGGATCCTGCTCCTCCCACTATGTAACTCTCAGCCTGTCACCTCCCACATGATCAGCACACTCCTCTCCTGACATACTCTGTGCTGCTGGAGACCCTGCTCCTCCCACTATGTAACTCTCAGCCTGTGACCCCCCCCCCCACGTGATCAGCACACTCCTCTCCTGACATACTCTGTGCTGCTGGAGATCCTGCTCCTCCCACTATGTAACTCTCAGCCTGTGACCCCCCCACGTGATCAGCACACTCCTCTCCTGACATACTCTGTGCCGCTGGAGACCCTTCTCCTCCCACTATGTAACTCTCAGCCTGTGACCCCCCCCCCACGTGATCAGCACACTCCTCTCCTGACATACTCTGTGCTGCTGGAGATCCTGCTCCTCCCACTATGTAACTCTCAGCCTGTGACCCCCCCACGTGATCAGCACACTCCTCTCCTGACATACTCTGTGCTGCTGGAGAGCCTGCTCCTTCCACTATGTAACTCTCAGCCTGACACCTCCCACATGATCAGCACACTCCTCTCCTGACTTACTCTGTGCTGCTGGGGATCCTGCTCCTTCCACTATGTAACTCTCACTCTCAGCCTGTCACCTATCACATGATCAGCACACTCCTCTCCTGACATACTCCGTGCTGCTGGAGATCATGCTCCTTCCACATGATCAGCACACTCCTCTCCTGACATACTCTGTGCTGCTGGAGATCCTGCTCCTCCCACTATGTATCTCTCAGCCTGTCACCCTCCACATGATCAGCACACTCCTCTCCTGACATACTCTGTGCTGCTGGAGATCCTGCTCCTTCCACAAAGTAACTCTCAGCCTGTCACCCCCCACATGATCAGCACACTCCTCTCCTGACATACTCTGTGCTGCTGGAGATCCTGCTCCTCCCACTATGTAACTCTCAGCCTGTCACCTCCCACATGATCAGCACACTCCTCTCCTGACTTACTCTGTGCTGCTGGAGATCCTGCTCCTCCCACTGTGTAACTCTCAGCCTGTCACCTCCCACATGATCAGCACACTCCTCTCCTGACATACTCTGTGCTGCTGGAGATCCTGCTCCTTCCACTATGTAACTCTCAGCCTGTCACCTCCCACATGATCAGCACACTCCTCTCCTGACATACTCTGTGCTGCTGGAGATCCTGCTCCTTCCACTATGTAACTCTCAGCCTGTCACCCCCCACATGATCAGCACACTCCTCTCCTGACATGCTCTGTGCTGCTGGAGAGCCTGCTCCTTCCACTATGTAACTCTCAGCCTGTCACCTATCACATGATCAGCACACTCCTCTCCTGACATACTCTGTGCTGCTGGAGATCATTCTCCTTCCACATGATCAGCACACTCCTCTCCTGACATACTCTGTGCTGCTGGAGATTCTGCTTCTCCCACTATGTATCTCTCAGCCTGTCACCCTCCACATGATCTGCACACTCCTCTCCTGACATACTCTGTGCTGCTGGAGATCCTGCTCCTCCCACTATGTAACTCTCAGCCTGTGACCCCCCCCACGTGATCAGCACACTCCTCTCCTGACACACTCTGTGCTGCTGGAGATCCTGCTCCTCCCACTATGTAACTCTCAGCCTGTGACCCCCCCCCCCACGTGATCAGCACACTCCTCTCCTGACATACTCTGTGCTGCTGGAGATCCTGCTCCTCCCACTATGTAACTCTCAGCCTGTGACCCCCCCACGTGATCAGCACACTCCTCTCCTGACATACTCTGTGCTGCTGGAGACCCTGCTCCTCCCACTATGTAACTCTCAGCCTGTGACCCCCCCCCCCACGTGATCAGCACACTCCTCTCCTGACATACTCTGTGCTGCTGGAGACCCTGCTCCTCCCACTATGTAACTCTCAGCCTGTGACCCCCCCACGTGATCAGCACACTCCTCTCCTGACATACTCTGTGCTGCTGGAGATCCTGCTCCTTCCGCTATGTAACTCTCAGCCTGTCACCTCCCACATGATCAGCACACTCCTTTCCTGACATACTCTGTGCTGCTGGAGATCCTGCTCCTCCGTCTGTGTAACTCTCAGCCTGTCACCTCCCACATGATCAGCACACTCCTCTCCTGACATACTCTGTGCTGCTGGAGATCCTGCTCCTCCGTCTGTGTAACTCTCAGCGTGTCACTTCCCACATGATCAGCACACTCCTCTCCTGACATACTCTGTGCTGCTAGAGATCATGCTCCTTCCAAATGATCAGCACACTCCTCTCCTGACATACTCTGTGCTGCTGGAGATCCTGCTCCTCCCACTATGTATCTCTCAGCCTGTCACCCTCCACATGATCAGCACACTCCTCTCCTGACATACTCTGTGCTGCTGGAGACCCTGCTCCTCCCACTATGTAACTCTCAGCCTGTGACCCCCCCACGTGATCAGCACACTCCTCTCCTGACATACTCTGTGCTGCTGGAGATCCTGCTCCTTCCGCTATGTAACTCTCAGCCTGTCACCTCCCACATGATCAGCACACTCCTTTCCTGACATACTCTGTGCTGCTGGAGATCCTGCTCCTCCGTCTGTGTAACTCTCAGCGTGTCACTTCCCACATGATCAGCACACTCCTCTCCTGACATACTCTGTGCTGCTAGAGATCATGCTCCTTCCAAATGATCAGCACACTCCTCTCCTGACATACTCTGTGCTGCTGGAGATCCTGCTCCTCCCACTATGTATCTCTCAGCCTGTCACCCTCCACATGATCAGCACACTCCTCTCCTGACATACTCTGTGCTGCTGGAGATCCTGCTCCTTCCACTATGTAACTCTCAGCCTGTCACCCCCCACATGATCAGCACACTCCTCTCCTGACATACTCTGTGCTGCTGGAGACCCTGCTCCTCCCACTATGTAACTCTCAGCCTGTCACCTCCCACATGATCTGCACACTCCTCTCCTGACATACTCTGTGCTGCTGGAGATCCTGCTCCTCCCACTATGTAACTCTCAGCCTGTGACCCCCCCCCCACGTGATCAGCACACTCCTCTCCTGACATACTCTGTGCTGCTGGAGACCCTGCTCCTCCCACTATGTAACTCTCAGCCTGTGACCCCCCCCCCACGTGATCAGCACACTCCTCTCCTGACATACTCTGTGCTGCTGGAGACCCTGCTCCTCCCACTATGTAACTCTCAGCCTGTGACCCCCCACGTGATCAGCACACTCCTCTCCTGACATACTCTGTGCTGCTGGAGATCCTGCTCCTTCCGCTATGTAACTCTCAGCCTGTCACCTCCCACATGATCAGCACACTCCTTTCCTGACATACTCTGTGCTGCTGGAGATCCTGCTCCTCCGTCTGTGTAACTCTCAGCCTGTCACCTCCCACATGATCAGCACACTCCTCTCCTGACATACTCTGTGCTGCTGGAGATCCTGCTCCTCCGTCTGTGTAACTCTCAGCGTGTCACTTCCCACATGATCAGCACACTCCTCTCCTGACATACTCTGTGCTGCTAGAGATCATGCTCCTTCCAAATGATCAGCACACTCCTCTCCTGACATACTCTGTGCTGCTGGAGATCCTGCTCCTCCCACTATGTATCTCTCAGCCTGTCACCCTCCACATGATCAGCACACTCCTCTCCTGACATACTCTGTGCTGCTGGAGACCCTGCTCCTCCCACTATGTAACTCTCAGCCTGTGACCCCCCCACGTGATCAGCACACTCCTCTCCTGACATACTCTGTGCTGCTGGAGATCCTGCTCCTTCCGCTATGTAACTCTCAGCCTGTCACCTCCCACATGATCAGCACACTCCTTTCCTGACATACTCTGTGCTGCTGGAGATCCTGCTCCTCCGTCTGTGTAACTCTCAGCGTGTCACTTCCCACATGATCAGCACACTCCTCTCCTGACATACTCTGTGCTGCTAGAGATCATGCTCCTTCCAAATGATCAGCACACTCCTCTCCTGACATACTCTGTGCTGCTGGAGATCCTGCTCCTCCCACTATGTATCTCTCAGCCTGTCACCCTCCACATGATCAGCACACTCCTCTCCTGACATACTCTGTGCTGCTGGAGATCCTGCTCCTTCCACTATGTAACTCTCAGCCTGTCACCCCCCACATGATCAGCACACTCCTCTCCTGACATACTCTGTGCTGCTGGAGACCCTGCTCCTCCCACTATGTAACTCTCAGCCTGTCACCTCCCACATGATCTGCACACTCCTCTCCTGACATACTCTGTGCTGCTGGAGATCCTGCTCCTCCCACTATGTAACTCTCAGCCTGTGACCCCCCCCCCACGTGATCAGCACACTCCTCTCCTGACATACTCTGTGCTGCTGGAGACCCTGCTCCTCCCACTATGTAACTCTCAGCCTGTGACCCCCCCCCCACGTGATCAGCACACTCCTCTCCTGACATACTCTGTGCTGCTGGAGACCCTGCTCCTCCCACTATGTAACTCTCAGCCTGTGACCCCCCACGTGATCAGCACACTCCTCTCCTGACATACTCTGTGCTGCTGGAGATCCTGCTCCTTCCGCTATGTAACTCTCAGCCTGTCACCTCCCACATGATCAGCACACTCCTTTCCTGACATACTCTGTGCTGCTGGAGATCCTGCTCCTCCGTCTGTGTAACTCTCAGCCTGTCACCTCCCACATGATCAGCACACTCCTCTCCTGACATACTCTGTGCTGCTGGAGATCCTGCTCCTCCGTCTGTGTAACTCTCAGCGTGTCACTTCCCACATGATCAGCACACTCCTCTCCTGACATACTCTGTGCTGCTAGAGATCATGCTCCTTCCAAATGATCAGCACACTCCTCTCCTGACATACTCTGTGCTGCTGGAGATCCTGCTCCTCCCACTATGTATCTCTCAGCCTGTCACCCTCCACATGATCAGCACACTCCTCTCCTGACATACTCTGTGCTGCTGGAGATCCTGCTCCTTCCACTATGTAACTCTCAGCCTGTCACCCCCCACATGATCAGCACACTCCTCTCCTGACATACTCTGTGCTGCTGGAGACCCTGCTCCTCCCACTATGTAACTCTCAGCCTGTCACCTCCCACATGATCTGCACACTCCTCTCCTGACATACTCTGTGCTGCTGGAGATCCTGCTCCTCCCACTATGTAACTCTCAGCCTGTGACCCCCCCCCCCCACGTGATCAGCACACTCCTCTCCTGACATACTCTGTGCTGCTGGAGATCCTGCTCCTCCCACTATGTAACTCTCAGACTGTCACCTCCCACATGATCAGCACACTCCTCTCCTGACATACTCTGTGCTGCTGGGGATCCTGCTCCTCCCACTGTGTAACTCTCAGCCTGTCACCTCCCATATGATCAGCACACTCCTCTCCTGACATACTCTGTACTGCTGGAGATCCTGCTCCTCCCACTATGTAACTCTCAGCCTGTCACCCCCCACATGATCAGCACACTCCTCTCCTGACATACTCTGTGCTGCAGGGGATCCTGCTCCTCCCACTATGTAACTCTCAGCCTGTCACCTCCCACATGATCAGCACACTCCTCTCCTTACATACTCTGTGCTGCTGGAGATCCTGCTCCTCCCACTATGTAACGCTCAGCCTGTCACCCCCCAAATGATCAGCACACAACTCTCCTGAAATACTCTGTGCTTCACTATGTAATTTAGTCAATGACCATCCAGAAAATCAGCGAGGTCTTCTCCTTAAACACTCTGCGCTCCCCTTTGAAACTCAGTCTGCGACCTGCCACAATATCAGCGCGCTCCTCTCCTCTGTGCTGCTGTAGATTTCCTCATTTCACTGCTGATTTTGTTTTCTCCAGCAAACACGGGGTTAAACTTACTTGCACATAAGCAGCCAGACCAAAGAATGCCGCCATGAGCAGATTGCAGCCTCTCCATAGTCTGAGCTGGTTCTGGGGGCTGAGGCCGGACCCCCCCATGTTCTCCTCAGTCCTGGGCTCCAGCTCTTCCTGTTCTGTAAGAAAACTCCACCTACAGCTCCACCCAAACCTCCCACTGCTAACCGTTAACTCCTTCCCTGCCAGGTACAAGTGTAACAAACCCTCAGCTGTGAGAAATATTAGGTCAGGACGGCTTTCAGCTTCTAGATGGGGACAAGAATCTGCGTATTCACTGACAGCAAGCAGATATCTTGAAAGTGTTGAGGAATTAAAGCACAAAGTACATTAGAAAGTTGTGGACGTGTTCATGATGCAATGATTGGTCATCTATGGGATGTAGCAGAGCTGAGATAAGCAGTCAGAATACCTGCAGTCCTATGTAAAACTGCAGCTAATGTATTGTGTGGACTAATTCGGCTCTGCTACATTTATACATATAACATACGTGCGTACTGCGGCTGTCCGGCTGTTGTGGGACTACAACTCCCAGCATAAAACCCGTTTCTGAACCCGCTCGTCCTTTTCTTCCATCACCGCTGTATTATTATAACCCTATAATGTACTAGTTATATTATCCCACATTGACAGACGTCGTGTCCAGAGATCCCGCCAAACATCCCTTCTTCTAAGGGTAAAACGGCTGATACCAGAGAACAATAGCCGTCACTCCACTACACCGCACATGGAGGTAGACCGTGTGTGAGGAGCGGAGGAGGAGATCAACTCTCCGTCACTGAATGATACAGCACATGAGCTGTTAATAACATGAGGCGGCTGATAACAGAGAACACTAGCTGTAGCTCCACCGCGGATTATAAACTACATTATATTTATAATGTTACAGATTTTGCATTGAGGTCCAGGAGCTTCGAGTTACGTCTCGGCCCGACCGCGGCCAATATGGAGGCACGTAACCCGGGCAACCGGCATCAGTGTAACAGCCCAGCCTGATCTAGCAGGGGCGTGTCTGTGGGCGTGGCCTAGACACAAGTCATGTGAGGAGGCGGGACTTCCCTGTGCCAGCTGATATAGTCCCTGTTCCTGCAATGCAGCCTTGTGTGGCACCAGCACCGCCTGACGTCAGGAGACATGCCGGGTAAGACCCACCCCGTACTCCCCGCATCTACGTGCAGGATTAACCCCTGCTGTGCTGGACAAGGCTCTACCGGAAGTATCTCAGGCATGTCTGCACTGTCCAAGAGCCGTGGAAGGGTTAATATTTAGACTGTTGCCCCTTAGGTATGTGCACACACACTAATTACGTCCGTAATTGACGGACGTATTTCGGCCGCAAGTCCCGGACCGAACACAGTGCAGGGAGCCGGGCTCCTAGCATCATACTTATGTACGATGCTAGGAGTCCCTGCCTCTCCGTGGAACTACTGTCCCGTACTGAAAACATGATTACAGTACGGGACAGTTGTCCTGCAGAGAGGCAGGGACTCCTAGCATCGTACATAACTATGATGCTAGGAGCCCGGCTCCCTGCAGTGTGTTCGGTCCGGGATTAGTGGCCGAAATACGTTCCGTCCATTACGGACGTAACATGGTCGTGTGAATCGGCCCTTAGGGTATGTTCACACGAGGGCGTCCGTAACGGCTGAAATTACGGGGATGTTTCAGCCTGAAAACATCCCTGTAATTTCAGCCGTAACGGCATGTGCAGGCGCTTGAACGCGGCGTCCATTACGGACGTAATTGGCGCTGCTATTCATTGGAGTCAATGAATAACGGCTCCAATTACGGCCAAAGAAGTGACAGGTCACTTCTTTGACGCGGGCGTCTATTTACGTGCCGTCATTTGACAGCGGCGCGTAAATTACGCCTCGTGTGAACAGACAAACGTCTGCCCATTGCTTTCAATGGGCAGATGTTTGTCAATGCTATTGAGGCGCTATTTTCGGACGTAATTCGGGGCAAAAACGCCCGAATTACGTCCGTAATTAGTGCGTGTGAACATACCCTAATTTCTCACTTGGCATGGAAATGCCCGCTGGGTCTGCATGGGATGGGGCCAGCGGGTTGCATCATGTGATCAGACTTTGGTGCGGTTAAAGACGTAGTAGAGAGAATGGGTCCTCGGTGACAATGGGCACGTTGACTTTTGCCAGCATGCCCATCAGAAGGTTTTGGAAGACGCTGGAGCGTGCCCACTGAGACCCATTGTGTCAGAAGAACCCGGGTCATGTGCCCTGGGACTAGAAATCTGTGCCACATAATGTCAAGGTCAGTAGTACCCAAATTATTCACAGTGGGCGACTGTCGCCGACTTCCATGTAACTCCGGTAGACTTGGAACATTGAGGGGGCGCTGGTGGGCACAGAATACGCATATACCCATCCCATGCCAGTAAAGATGGCAGAACCTGTTTTGGATTTTAGAAAGTTGAACCCCCGTGCCATAGAAATAAACTCAGATAAGGCGCCAATCCCACCCTGGGCATCTTCAAAACCCTGGGCAATAAAATAGTGGCACGCTGGTGATGCCATCTTCCCCTCCCAGTGAAACCGCAATGTGAAGGGGTGACCGTGGTGTCGCAGGTGCGGAGTCTACAAGGGTGGAGTGTGGAGCGGTGAC
Organism: Rhinoderma darwinii; assembly: GCF_050947455.1. NCBI lineage: Eukaryota > Metazoa > Chordata > Amphibia > Anura > Rhinodermatidae > Rhinoderma > Rhinoderma darwinii. The sequence continues at coordinate 64,564,095 of NC_134699.1, forward strand.
CTCTACCAACGCCCTAAGAGGAACATAACACTCCCCAGCTCAGAGCAACAGTACAGGGTGGTCATACTAGTGAAGTAGTGGGCACCTCTGCCAGTACTGTTATAACTGGTATGTGATGGTTTGGGGCCCTGGTACAGGACATCTGGCCCCATGAGCTATTGTATTGCGCCCCGTATCTTATCCCGGGATTGTAGTGCAACACTGAATGGCTATGCTGCTTGTGTGTCAGTCATCACTGTTATTCTGGAATTCTATTCATGAACCAAGAAGCTCAAGATGCGTTTTGGGTTCCTTCCAGTTATGGATGTTGGCCCTCAGCTCCTCTTTCCTGATCCTTCACGTTTGCTCTATCACCCCCATCCCAACTCCAGGACTAGGATCAGATCTGCCCCAAAGAGATGCCATTCATTGCAATAATTGGTGACCCCTCTTTCAATCTTTTCTTTCAGAAGCTGAGACTTTGAACCCCTCCGTAGATGAAGAAATGGAGGATCCCTTATTCACATTTGCCGTCATTGCCGATATCCAGTACGCCGACGTAGACGATGGACACAACTACACCAAGACCCGAAGGAGATACTACAGGAACAGTCTATCATTGCTTCAAGGAGCCATACAAGAGTGGGCAGCAGAAAGTGTCCACCCTCAGTTCCTCCTCCAACTTGGGGACATCCTGGACGGTCAGAATGTCACATATGAGTCCTCCGAGACGTCCCTGATAAAGGTTCTGACCGAGATTGAAAAGCTGAAGATCCCCGTCCATCACATCTGGGGGAACCATGAGTTCTACAATTTCAGTAGGAAGCAATTAATGGAGTCAAGGCTGAACAGTTCGAGAATCACGGGTACATTGACGACGTTTCTAGAAGATGGAGGTGACCACCTCGAGTCGTTTTACGCTTACCACTTCAGTCCTGTCCCCAAATTTCGCTTGCTTTTAATTGACTCCTATGACTTGAGTGTGATCGGAAGAGACCCGTCCAGCGACAAGTATGTAAAGTCCTCGAAGCTTCTGAAGCAGAAGAATCCAAATGACGATAAGAACAGTCCAAAAGGTATGGAAGGGTCTTATGGGAACATAATGGTGACCCCAATAGGGGAGAAACACAAGCTCATTCTAACAGGAGGTACCTTGTAGTTGCTTGTAATGTCTGAAACCTCACCTGGAGGCATCTACCCCAACTTCTGAGGAACATCTACGTTCTCTAGAGTCCTTCAGATAATGTGACCCTCATGAGGACCCTTGGGTGGAGTTATCCCTTCGTAACCAGAGTATTTTACTGTTTAGTGTCCAATGCAAGTAAAATGTGTGGAGCTGTGACAACTACGTGTGAGGTCCGAGGGTCTTGTCAACACCTTCTTGTCTTTTTCATGTTCTAGATCTTGATGAGACTCGGTTTGTCCAGTTTAATGGAGGAATCAGCGCTGCTCAGTTGACCTGGATTCAAAGCGTTCTCGAGACCGCGGATAAGAAGAACGAAAAAGTCATGGTTGCAGGTACGTCCCCCCCTATTACCTGGGATAGGGTCAAGCACGTGATGGTCTAATAGCAGGTACCAGCCTGGTAACTGATGCCAGTTATGTTATATTGAAGCAGTGCCATCTGGTGACTTCTTCCAAAACTTTTTGGCCTCCTTCACCTTCACAGGTATCATAAACGTATCTTGTCCTTTACAGGTCACCTTCCAGTCCACCCTGGCTCCACAGACCCCATATGCCTGACCTGGAATTACCCGGAGGTCCTGGCTATTCTACAGTCACATCCTTGCGTGGTGGCCTACCTTTCTGGGCATGATCATGATGGTGGCTACTTCCAGGACCAGTGCGGAATCCACCACTTAACCTTCAATGGCATCATTGAAACTCCCCCTGAGAGCCAGGCGTTTGGCACCATGTATATATACGAGGACAGAATGGTCCTAAAGGGCAGAGGCCTCATTCCAGACAGAACGTTGCCCTACAGGAGGCGCTAGAGGGCCATGTGTATGGGAAACGGTAACGGTGAAGGGGTTATGAAAAGCTACACCAGGCTTTTTCACTTGGTCTTTTCTCAGAATCTTGGGATGTTTGCCAATACATGCCAGTCACTGCTGCCAATGATACAGGCGCCAGCTGTGTCTCCAGATCTAGTGCCACATACTAAGACTATCTCCCCAGGATTTTCTGGATTAAGCTCAGCAGGAGACAAGTGACCAGCAATAATTACCATCATTTTTCAGAAAAGGACACTCATTTTAATTCTGGAGGCAAAGGTGATCCCAAAACTCCACCCACCCAGAGGTTGGAGGCCTGATGATGGCAAAGAGTCCATCCATGTCCATCAAGGAGTCCCAGTGCTCCCAGAATTCTTTGAGAGAATCTTCGTTTTACCTCCCATTAAAGATTTCTAGGGTGACTGTACCAAATGTAGTTCTGTAGTATACGATCTCCACCCAAGACATGAAAGATATATACGTAATATATATGTATAAAAAGAAAGTGTCTACTCCTCACAGTTACCTATATAATATACAGTGTGAGATATCCCAAATATAATACATACTAAGGTCACTGTAGTCATGTTTCTTTCAGAAATGATATAGATGTTATTATTGCCAGTGGGGGCAATATTATAGTAGTTATATTCTTGTATACAGGAGCAGTATTATAGTAGTTATATTCTTGTATAGAGGAGCAGTATTATAGTAGTTATATGTATATAGGAGCAGTATTATAGTAGTTATATTCTTGTATATCGGGGCAATATTATAGTAGTTATATTCTTGTATACAGGAGCAGTATTATAGTAGTTATATTCTTGTATATAGGGGCAGTATTATAGTAGTTATATTCTTGTATATAGGGGCAGTATTATAGTAGTTATATTCTTGTATATAGGGGGCAGTATTATAGTAGTTATATTCTTGTATACAGGAGCAGTATTATAGTAGTTATATTCTTGTATATAGGGGGCAGTATTATAGTAGTTATATTCTTGTATATAGGGAGCAGTATTATAGTAGTTATATTCTTGTATATAGGAGGCAGTATTATAGTAGTTATATTCTTGTATATAGGGGGCAGTATTATAGTAGTTATATTCTTGTATATAGGAGCAGTATTATAGTAGTTATATTCTTGTATATAGGAGCAGTATTACAGTAGTTATATTCTTGTATATAGGGGGCAGTATTATAGTAGTTATATTCTTGTATATAGGAGGCAATATTATAGTAGTTATATTCTTGTATACAGGAGCAGTATTATAGTAGTTATATTCTTGTATATAGGGGCAGTATTATAGTAGTTATATTCTTGTATATAGGGGCAGTATTATAGTAGTTATATTCTTGTATATAGGGGGCAGTATTATAGTAGTTATATTCTTGTATACAGGAGCAGTATTATAGTAGTTATATTCTTGTATATAGGGGGCAGTATTATAGTAGTTATATTCTTGTATATAGGGGGTAGTATTATAGCAGTTATATTCTTGTATATAGGAGCAGTATTATAGTAGTTATATTCTTGTATATAGGGGGCAGTATTATAGTAGTTATATTCTTGTATATAGGGGGCAATATTATAGTAGTTATATTCTTGTATACAGGAGCAGTATTATAGTAGTTATATTCTTGTATATAGGGGCAGTATTATAGTAGTTATATTCTTGTATATAGGGGCAGTATTATAGTAGTTATATTCTTGTATATAGGGGGCAGTATTATAGTAGTTATATTCTTGTATACAGGAGCAGTATTATAGTAGTTATATTCTTGTATATAGGGGGCAGTATTATAGTAGTTATATTCTTGTATATAGGGAGCAGTATTATAGTAGTTATATTCTTGTATATAGGAGGCAGTATTATAGTAGTTATATTCTTGTATATAGGGGGCAGTATTATAGTAGTTATATTCTTGTATATAGGAGCAGTATTATAGTAGTTCTATTCTTGTATATAGGGAGCAGTATTATAGTAGTTATATTCTTGTATATAGGGGCAGTATTATAGTAGTTAGATTCTTGTATATAGGGGCAGTATTATAGTAGTTATATTCTTGTATATAGGGGCAGTATTATAGTAGTTATATTCTTGTATACTGGGGGCAGTATTATAGTAGTTATATTCTTGTATATAGGGGCATTATTATAGTAGTTATATTCTTGTATATAGGAGCAGTATTATAGTAGTTATATTCTTGTATACAGGAGCAGTATTATAGTAGTTATATTCTTGTATATAGGGGGTAGTATTATAGTAGTTATATTCTCGTATATAGGAGGCAGTATTATAGTAGTTATATTCTTGTATATAGCAGTATTATGGTAGTTTTATATTCTTGTATATAGGGCCAGTAGTATAGTAGTTATATTCTTGTATATGGCGGACAGTATTATAGTAGTTATATTCTTGTATATAGGGGACAGTATTATAGTAGTTACATTCTTGTATATAGGGGTAGTATTATAGTAGTTATATTCTTGTGTATATAGGATCAGTATTATAGTAGTTATATTCTTGTATATAGGAGGCAGTATTATAGTAGTTATATTCTTGTATATAGGAGCAGTATTATAGTCGTTATATTCTTGTATATAGGGGCAGTATTATAGTAGTTATATTCTTGTATATAGGGGGCAGTATTATAGTAGTTATATTCTTGTATATAGAGCAGTATTATAGTAGTTATATTCTTGTATATAGGGGGCAGTATTATAGTAGTTATATTCTTGTATATAGGGCAGTATTATAGTAGTTATATTCTTGTATATAGAGCAGTATTATAGTAGTTATATTCTTGTATATAGGGGGCAGTATTATAGTAGTTATATTCTTGTATATAGGGCAGTATTATAGTAGTTATATTCTTGTATATAGGAGGCAGTATTATAGTAGTTATATTCTTGTATAGAGGGGGCAGTATTATAGTAGTTATATTCTTGTATATAGGGAGCAGTATTATAGTCGTTATATTCTTGTATATAGGAGGCAGTATTATAGTCGTTATATTCTTGTATATAGGAGCACTATTATAGTAGTTATAATCTTGTATATAAGGGGCAGTATTATAGTAGTTATATTCTTGTATATAAGGGGCAGTATTATAGTAGTTATATTCTTGTATATAGGAGCAGTATTATAGTAGTTATATTCTTGTATATAGGAGGCAGTATTATAGTAGTTATAATCTTGTATATAGGGGCAGTGTTATAGTAGTTATATTCTTGTATATAGGGGGCAGTATTATAATAGTTATATTCTTGTATATAGGGGCAGTATTATAGTAGTTATATTCTTGTATATAGGGGGCAGTATTATAGTAGTTATATTCTTGTATATAGGAGCAGTATTATAGTAGTTATATTCTTGTATATAGGGGCAGTATTATAGTAGTTATATTCTTGTATATAGGAGCAGTATTATAGTAGTTATATTCTTGTATAAAGGAGCAGTATTATAGTAGTTATATTCTTGTATATATGGAGCAGTATTATAGTAGTTATATTCTTGTATATAGGAGCAGTATTATAGTAGTTATATTCTTGTATATATAGGAGCAGTATTATAGTAGTTATATTCTTGTATATAGGGGCAGTATTATAGTAGTTATATTCTTGTATATAGGAGCAGTATTATAGTAGTTATATTCTTGTATATATAGGAGCAGTATTATAGTAGTTATATTCTTGTATATAGGGGCAGTATTATAGTAGTTATATTCTTGTATATAGGGGGCAGTATTATAGTAATTATATTCTTGTATATAGGAGCAGTATTATCGTAGTTATATTCTTGTATATAGGAGCAGTATTATAGTAGTTATATTCTTGTATATAGGGGCAGTGTTATAGTAGTTATATTCTTGTATATAGGGGCAGTATTATAGTAGTTATAGTCTTGTATATAGGAGGCAGTATTATAGTAGTTATATTCTTGTATATAGGAGCAGTATTATAGTAGTTATATTCTTGTATATAGGGGGCAGTATTATAGTAGTTATATTCTTGTATATAGGGGGCAATATTATAGTAGTTATATTCTTGTATACAGGAGCAGTATTATAGTAGTTATATTCTTGTATATAGGGGCAGTATTATAGTAGTTATATTCTTGTATATAGGGGCAGTATTATAGTAGTTATATTCTTGTATATAGGGGGCAGTATTATAGTAGTTATATTCTTGTATACAGGAGCAGTATTATAGTAGTTATATTCTTGTATATAGGGGGCAGTATTATAGTAGTTATATTCTTGTATATAGGGAGCAGTATTATAGTAGTTATATTCTTGTATATAGGAGGCAGTATTATAGTAGTTATATTCTTGTATATAGGGGGCAGTATTATAGTAGTTATATTCTTGTATATAGGAGCAGTATTATAGTAGTTCTATTCTTGTATATAGGGAGCAGTATTATAGTAGTTATATTCTTGTATATAGGGGCAGTATTATAGTAGTTAGATTCTTGTATATAGGGGCAGTATTATAGTAGTTATATTCTTGTATATAGGGGCAGTATTATAGTAGTTATATTCTTGTATACTGGGGGCAGTATTATAGTAGTTATATTCTTGTATATAGGGGCATTATTATAGTAGTTATATTCTTGTATATAGGAGCAGTATTATAGTAGTTATATTCTTGTATACAGGAGCAGTATTATAGTAGTTATATTCTTGTATATAGGGGGTAGTATTATAGTAGTTATATTCTCGTATATAGGAGGCAGTATTATAGTAGTTATATTCTTGTATATAGCAGTATTATGGTAGTTTTATATTCTTGTATATAGGGCCAGTAGTATAGTAGTTATATTCTTGTATATGGCGGACAGTATTATAGTAGTTATATTCTTGTATATAGGGGACAGTATTATAGTAGTTACATTCTTGTATATAGGGGTAGTATTATAGTAGTTATATTCTTGTGTATATAGGATCAGTATTATAGTAGTTATATTCTTGTATATAGGAGGCAGTATTATAGTAGTTATATTCTTGTATATAGGAGCAGTATTATAGTCGTTATATTCTTGTATATAGGGGCAGTATTATAGTAGTTATATTCTTGTATATAGGGGGCAGTATTATAGTAGTTATATTCTTGTATATAGAGCAGTATTATAGTAGTTATATTCTTGTATATAGGGGGCAGTATTATAGTAGTTATATTCTTGTATATAGGGCAGTATTATAGTAGTTATATTCTTGTATATAGGAGGCAGTATTATAGTAGTTATATTCTTGTATAGAGGGGGCAGTATTATAGTAGTTATATTCTTGTATATAGGGAGCAGTATTATAGTCGTTATATTCTTGTATATAGGAGGCAGTATTATAGTCGTTATATTCTTGTATATAGGGGCATTATTATAGTAGTTATATTCTTGTATATAGGAGCAGTATTATAGTAGTTATATTCTTGTATACAGGAGCAGTATTATAGTAGTTATATTCTTGTATATAGGGGGTAGTATTATAGTAGTTATATTCTCGTATATAGGAGGCAGTATTATAGTAGTTATATTCTTGTATATAGCAGTATTATGGTAGTTTTATATTCTTGTATATAGGGCCAGTAGTATAGTAGTTATATTCTTGTATATGGCGGACAGTATTATAGTAGTTATATTCTTGTATATAGGGGACAGTATTATAGTAGTTACATTCTTGTATATAGGGGTAGTATTATAGTAGTTATATTCTTGTGTATATAGGATCAGTATTATAGTAGTTATATTCTTGTATATAGGAGGCAGTATTATAGTAGTTATATTCTTGTATATAGGAGCAGTATTATAGTCGTTATATTCTTGTATATAGGGGCAGTATTATAGTAGTTATATTCTTGTATATAGGGGGCAGTATTATAGTAGTTATATTCTTGTATATAGGGGGCAGTATTATAGTAGTTATATTCTTGTATATAGAGCAGTATTATAGTAGTTATATTCTTGTATATAGGGGGCAGTATTATAGTAGTTATATTCTTGTATATAGGGCAGTATTATAGTAGTTATATTCTTGTATATAGAGCAGTATTATAGTAGTTATATTCTTGTATATAGGGGGCAGTATTATAGTAGTTATATTCTTGTATATAGGGCAGTATTATAGTAGTTATATTCTTGTATATAGGAGGCAGTATTATAGTAGTTATATTCTTGTATAGAGGGGGCAGTATTATAGTAGTTATATTCTTGTATATAGGGAGCAGTATTATAGTCGTTATATTCTTGTATATAGGAGGCAGTATTATAGTCGTTATATTCTTGTATATAGGAGCACTATTATAGTAGTTATAATCTTGTATATAAGGGGCAGTATTATAGTAGTTATATTCTTGTATATAAGGGGCAGTATTATAGTAGTTATATTCTTGTATATAGGAGCAGTATTATAGTAGTTATATTCTTGTATATAGGAGGCAGTATTATAGTAGTTATAATCTTGTATATAGGGGCAGTGTTATAGTAGTTATATTCTTGTATATAGGGGGCAGTATTATAATAGTTATATTCTTGTATATAGGGGCAGTATTATAGTAGTTATATTCTTGTATATAGGGGGCAGTATTATAGTAGTTATATTCTTGTATATAGGAGCAGTATTATAGTAGTTATATTCTTGTATATAGGGGCAGTATTATAGTAGTTATATTCTTGTATATAGGAGCAGTATTATAGTAGTTATATTCTTGTATAAAGGAGCAGTATTATAGTAGTTATATTCTTGTATATATGGAGCAGTATTATAGTAGTTATATTCTTGTATATAGGAGCAGTATTATAGTAGTTATATTCTTGTATATATAGGAGCAGTATTATAGTAGTTATATTCTTGTATATAGGGGCAGTATTATAGTAGTTATATTCTTGTATATAGGAGCAGTATTATAGTAGTTATATTCTTGTATATATAGGAGCAGTATTATAGTAGTTATATTCTTGTATATAGGGGCAGTATTATAGTAGTTATATTCTTGTATATAGGGGGCAGTATTATAGTAATTATATTCTTGTATATAGGAGCAGTATTATCGTAGTTATATTCTTGTATATAGGAGCAGTATTATAGTAGTTATATTCTTGTATATAGGGGCAGTGTTATAGTAGTTATATTCTTGTATATAGGGGCAGTATTATAGTAGTTATAGTCTTGTATATAGGAGGCAGTATTATAGTAGTTATATTCTTGTATATAGGAGCAGTATTATAGTAGTTATATTCTTGTATATAGGGGGCAGTATTATAGTAGTTATATTCTTGTATATAGGGGGCAATATTATAGTAGTTATATTCTTGTATACAGGAGCAGTATTATAGTAGTTATATTCTTGTATATAGGGGCAGTATTATAGTAGTTATATTCTTGTATATAGGGGCAGTATTATAGTAGTTATATTCTTGTATATAGGGGGCAGTATTATAGTAGTTATATTCTTGTATACAGGAGCAGTATTATAGTAGTTATATTCTTGTATATAGGGGGCAGTATTATAGTAGTTATATTCTTGTATATAGGGAGCAGTATTATAGTAGTTATATTCTTGTATATAGGAGGCAGTATTATAGTAGTTATATTCTTGTATATAGGGGGCAGTATTATAGTAGTTATATTCTTGTATATAGGAGCAGTATTATAGTAGTTCTATTCTTGTATATAGGGAGCAGTATTATAGTAGTTATATTCTTGTATATAGGGGCAGTATTATAGTAGTTAGATTCTTGTATATAGGGGCAGTATTATAGTAGTTATATTCTTGTATATAGGGGCAGTATTATAGTAGTTATATTCTTGTATACTGGGGGCAGTATTATAGTAGTTATATTCTTGTATATAGGGGCATTATTATAGTAGTTATATTCTTGTATATAGGAGCAGTATTATAGTAGTTATATTCTTGTATACAGGAGCAGTATTATAGTAGTTATATTCTTGTATATAGGGGGTAGTATTATAGTAGTTATATTCTCGTATATAGGAGGCAGTATTATAGTAGTTATATTCTTGTATATAGCAGTATTATGGTAGTTTTATATTCTTGTATATAGGGCCAGTAGTATAGTAGTTATATTCTTGTATATGGCGGACAGTATTATAGTAGTTATATTCTTGTATATAGGGGACAGTATTATAGTAGTTACATTCTTGTATATAGGGGTAGTATTATAGTAGTTATATTCTTGTGTATATAGGATCAGTATTATAGTAGTTATATTCTTGTATATAGGAGGCAGTATTATAGTAGTTATATTCTTGTATATAGGAGCAGTATTATAGTCGTTATATTCTTGTATATAGGGGCAGTATTATAGTAGTTATATTCTTGTATATAGGGGGCAGTATTATAGTAGTTATATTCTTGTATATAGAGCAGTATTATAGTAGTTATATTCTTGTATATAGGGGGCAGTATTATAGTAGTTATATTCTTGTATATAGGGCAGTATTATAGTAGTTATATTCTTGTATATAGGAGGCAGTATTATAGTAGTTATATTCTTGTATAGAGGGGGCAGTATTATAGTAGTTATATTCTTGTATATAGGGAGCAGTATTATAGTCGTTATATTCTTGTATATAGGAGGCAGTATTATAGTCGTTATATTCTTGTATATAGGAGCACTATTATAGTAGTTATAATCTTGTATATAAGGGGCAGTATTATAGTAGTTATATTCTTGTATATAAGGGGCAGTATTATAGTAGTTATATTCTTGTATATAGGAGCAGTATTATAGTAGTTATATTCTTGTATATAGGAGGCAGTATTATAGTAGTTATAATCTTGTATATAGGGGCAGTGTTATAGTAGTTATATTCTTGTATATAGGGGGCAGTATTATAATAGTTATATTCTTGTATATAGGGGCAGTATTATAGTAGTTATATTCTTGTATATAGGGGGCAGTATTATAGTAGTTATATTCTTGTATATAGGAGCAGTATTATAGTAGTTATATTCTTGTATATAGGGGCAGTATTATAGTAGTTATATTCTTGTATATAGGAGCAGTATTATAGTAGTTATATTCTTGTATAAAGGAGCAGTATTATAGTAGTTATATTCTTGTATATATGGAGCAGTATTATAGTAGTTATATTCTTGTATATAGGAGCAGTATTATAGTAGTTATATTCTTGTATATATAGGAGCAGTATTATAGTAGTTATATTCTTGTATATAGGGGCAGTATTATAGTAGTTATATTCTTGTATATAGGAGCAGTATTATAGTAGTTATATTCTTGTATATATAGGAGCAGTATTATAGTAGTTATATTCTTGTATATAGGGGCAGTATTATAGTAGTTATATTCTTGTATATAGGGGGCAGTATTATAGTAATTATATTCTTGTATATAGGAGCAGTATTATCGTAGTTATATTCTTGTATATAGGAGCAGTATTATAGTAGTTATATTCTTGTATATAGGGGCAGTGTTATAGTAGTTATATTCTTGTATATAGGGGCAGTATTATAGTAGTTATAGTCTTGTATATAGGAGGCAGTATTATAGTAGTTATATTCTTGTATATAGGAGCAGTATTATAGTAGTTATATTCTTGTATATAGGGGCAGTGTTATAGTAGTTATATTCTTGTATATAGGGGGCAGTATTATAGTAATATTCTTGTATATAGGAGCAGTATTATAGTAGTTATAGTCTTGTATATAGGGGCAGTATTATAGTAGTTATATTCTTGTATATAGGAGCAGTATTATAGTAGTTATAGTCTTGTATATAGGGGGCAGTATTATAGTAGTTATATTCTTGTATATAGGAGGCAGTATTATAGTAGTTATATTCTTGTATATAGGGGCAGTATTATAGTAGTTATATTCTTGTATATAGGAGCAGTATTATAGTAGTTATATTCTTGTATATAGGAGGCAGTATTATAGTAGTTATAGTCTTGTATATAGGAGGCAGTATTATAGTAGTTATATTCTTGTATATAGGGGGCAGTATTATAGTAGTTATATTCTTGTATATAGGAGCAGTATTATAGTAGTTATATTCTTGTATATAGGGGCAGTATTATAGTAGTTATATTCTTGTATATAGGGGCAGTATTATAGTAGTTATATTCTTGTATATAGGAGCAGTATTATAGTAGTTATATTCTTGTATATAGGAGCAGTATTATAGTAGTTACATTCTTGTATATAGGGAGCAGTATTAGAGTAGTTATATTCTTGTATATAGGAGCAGTATTATAGTAGTTACATTCTTGTATATAGGGGCAGTATTATAGTAGTTATATTCTTGTATATAGGAGCAGTATTATAGTAGTTATATTCTTGTATATAGGGGGTAGTATTATAGTAGTTATATTCTTGTATATAGGGAGCAGTATTATAGTAGTTATATTCTTGTATATAGGAGGCAGTATTATAGTAGTTATATTCTTGTATATAGGGAGCAGTATTAGAGTAGTTATATTCTTGTATATAGGAGCAGTATTATAGTAGTTATATTCTTGTATATAGGGAGCAGTATTATAGTAGTTATATTCTTGTATATAGGAGGCAGTATTAGAGTAGTTATATTCTTGTATATAGGAGCAGTATTATAGTAGTTACATTCTTGTATATAGGGGCAGTATTATAGTAGTTATATTCTTGTATATAGGGAGCAGTATTAGAGTAGTTATATTCTTGTATATAGGAGCAGTATTATAGTAGTTACATTCTTGTATATAGGAGCAGTATTATAGTAGTTATATTCTTGTATATAGGGAGCAGTATTAGAGTAGTTATATTCTTGTATATAGGAGCAGTATTATAGTAGTTACATTCTTGTATATAGGGGCAGTATTATAGTAGTTATATTCTTGTATGTCTCATATTCATATTAATATTCGTAGTGAGTGAAGTCCTCCTCTGTTCTCGTCTATATGTTCCCTCAGCAGTAATGGAGAAGTCCCTTTATATACACACACACACACACACACACACACACACACACACACACACGTCCCATTATTATGCTCATTTCCTACTTTCGACGTCGGCAGCGTGTAGCACATGACGGCAGTGATGTTTGGTGGGCTGGCTTGGTGGGTATATAAGGTGTGGGATCGGCTGTCTGATCACATATCACTCATTATTGTCATGGGTAAAAGGGGCGATTTATCAGAGTTGTGATAAGGGCTGATTATCGGCTTTCGGGCCAGGGTGACGGTATTTATCACACAGCGCAGTTTGTGAACTGTTCTCGTGCTGCTGTGGTGACTGTGCATCGTGAGTGGACAATGGTATCATTGGGAATAACCGACGTGGAAACCACGGAGCACCACGCGCCATTGATGTGAGAGGTGAATGTCAGGTACGAAGGTGCGCGAGGGCTGAACGACACGCTACAGTGGAGCAGCCCACCGTCAAAATCCACCAGGGGGCGACCAGACGTGTCTAATACAACAGTTCAGGGAACCCGACAGCGTATGGGGCTCCGAAGCCGACGGACTGTCACTGCTCCCATGTAACAGAGGTGCAGCGGAAAAAAAGGCTTGAATTTGCACGGCAGTGTCAGAATTGGACCCCCGATGATTGGTAAAGGATGGTCTTCTCCGATGAGTCACGTTTTCTGCTTCATGGAATTGATGGACATTGGTGTGTCAGGCGGGAAACATCAGAGGACAAACACCCGGCAGCCATTTCTGGAAGAACACGAGGCGGGGGCGGCAGCGTTATGGTCTGGGGAAGTTTTTCCTGCCATTCTCTGGGCCCCTCATCCATGTGGACGGCTCTGAAGCGATTTTGGTATAAATCCATCGTTGCAGATCACGTCCCCCCTACATGCTGACTGTCTTCCCTGGGGCAGATGGAATCTTCCAACAAGACAATGCGACATGTCACACGGCTAGAAATGTCAGACACTGGTTGTAAGACCCGGACCAAGACCTCCAAGTACTTCCCTGGCCCCCTAATTCACCAGACTTGAACCCAATTGAGCATCTGTCGGACCTCGAGTGTCTTTTTCACTCTATGGATCCTCCCCCACACACCATCCAGTAAATGTGGGATGTTCTGCAGTCACCGGCGCCAGATGGCGAAGACCACCGACCAGCACCTTATTGATGACTCCCCGCCCGTCTACTGCTGTCCGGGCTGCACACGTATTGTTGCCGCCTCTGACCGTTTCCATGGCTGCATCGTAAATAAGGACGACTGTTTACTCCGGGCTGATCTGTCATATTGAAGAAAGATTCTGCGGTCACAAGGGCTGATTTATAAAATTTCTACTTTATGTATCAAAAAAAATTCACCGACTTTGTGGAATTCAAAATGAACGCCGCTCATAACCTAAAAATTCAGGGGTGATTACAGTTAACCCCAATATCGCTGATGCCTTATGCTACATGAATGGGAGGGCTTCCTTGCTTGCTGTGACAACCGTTAAAAGCAGTTACCAGTAGCCGCCATTAGGGGGAGCTCACTCCATACAGATATATGCAGCTCCCATAGAGTTACATGATAAAATTCTGCTGCCTGCAGCCACCACTAGGGGGAGCTCACTCCATACAGATATATGCAGCTTTCATAGAGTTACATGATAAAATTCAGCTGTCTGCAGCCACCACTAGAGGGAGCTCACTACATACAGATATATGCAGCTCCCATAGAGTTACATGATAACATTCTGCTGCCTGCAGTCACCACTAGGGGGAGCTCACTCCATACAGATATATAACGCTCTCATAGAGTTACATGATAACATTCTGCTGCCTGCAGTCACCACTAGGGGGAGCTCACTCCATACAGATATATAACGCTCTCATAGAGTTACATGATAACATTCTGCAGCCACCACTAGGGGGAGCTCACTCCATAGAGATATATAACGTTCTCATAGAGTTACATGATAACATTCTGCTGCCACCACTAGGGGGAGCTCACTCCATACAGATATATAACGCTCTCATAGAGTTACATGATAACATTCTGCTGCCTGCAGCCACCACTAGGGAGTGTTCACTACATAGATATATACAGCTCCCATAGAGTTACATGATCACATTCTGCTGCCTGCAGCCACCACTAGAGGGAGCTCACTCCATACAGATATGTAACGCTCCCATAGAGTTACATGATAACATTCTGCTGCCACCACTAGGGAGAGCTCACTACATAGATATATACAGCTCCCATAGAGTTACATGATAACATTCTGCTGCCTGCAGCCACCACTAGAGGGAGCTCACTCCATACAGATATGTAACGCTCCCATAGAGTTATATGATAACATTCTGCTGCCTGCAGCCACCACTAGAGGGAGCTCACTCCATACAGATATATACAGCTCCCATAGAGTTACATGATAACATTCTGCTGCCTGCAACCACCACTAGGGGGAGCTCACTACATAGAGATATACACAGCTCCCATAGAGTTACATGATAACATTCTGCTGCCTGCAGCCACCACTAGGGAGTGTTCACTACATACAGATATATACATCTCCCATAGAGTTGCATGATAACATTCTGCTGCCTGCAACCACCACTAGGGGGAGCTCACTACATACAGATATATACAGCTCCCATAGAGTTACATGATAACATTCTGCTGCCTGCAGCCACCACTAGGGAGTGTTCACTACATACAGATATATACAGCTCCCGTAGAGTTACATGATAACATTCTGCTGCCTGCAACCACCACTATGGGGAGCTCACTACATACAGATATATAACGCTCTCATAGTGTTACATGATAACATTCTGCAGCCACGACTAGAGGGAGCTCACTCCATACAGATATATAACGCTCCCATAGAGTTATATGATAACATTCTGCTGCCTGCAGCCACCACTAGAGGGGGCTCACTACATACAGATATATTCAGCTCCCATAGTTACATGATCACATTCTGCTGCCTGCAGCCACCACTAGAGGGGGCTCACTACATACAGATATATACAGCTCCCATAGAGTTACATGATAACATTCTACAGCCTGCAACCACCACTATGGGGAGCTCACTACATACAGATATATAACGCTCTCATAGAGTTACATGATAACATTCTGCAGCCACGACTAGAGGGGGCTCACTACATACAGATATATACAGCTCCCATAGAGTTCCATGATAACATTCTGCTGCCTGCACTACTATTAGATGTATAAAGCCACATAGAGTGCGCTCCACCTAGTGGTGGTGCAGGTTGCCAGAATTATATTGTTTACCAGGTCACAAAGACGGATCACCCCCATACAAATGTTTTATGAAATTAATCAGTAAGAATGTAGTGGTGCACAATAACTTATTAGTATCGGTGCAGTACATGTAGCGGAGATCTCAGGGGGTAGGGGGGGGGGGGTCTATGCTGAGTTTTGCAATGGGGCCTTATAATTTCTGGTCTTGGGTACAGCAGTGTTACATAGAGATGTCCACCAGGGGGAGTCCAGCAGTTTCCTGTATACTGTTGTAAACAGTGACTACCCTTCTGAGTTGCAGTTTGCTCTCCCACCAGTAGATGGCAGGACATTCTCAGTAATCTTGATGGCGGCTTCGGAGACCCTTTGACAACCCACAAAATGTCTCGCTGTCTCTGGATCCGAGCGATCGCCCCATTTACCAACTCGTCACCCAGCGCCATAATAGCAGGGGGTCAGTGAAATTGGACACATGGAGGAAGTTTTATCGATTTCTATGGGAAAAATTAGCAAATTTTAGAGCACGCCTGTTTGGAGCAAAATATGCAACTTTTGGGGATTTTATGCCACTATTTAAAAAGTTGGGTGGAGTCTGACCTTCCTCCTGATCAAAACATTCATCTCCTGAAATACTCTGTGCTGCTAGAAACCCTGCTCCTCCCACTATGTAACTCTCAGTCTATAACTTCCCACATGATCTGCGCACTCCTCTCCTGACATACTCTGTGCTGCTGGAGATCCTGCTCCTTCCACTATGTGACTCTCAGCCTGTCACCTCCCACATGATCAGCACACTCCTCTCCTGACATACTCTGTGCTGCTGGAGATCCTGCTCCACCCACTATGTAACTCTCAGCCTGTGACCTCCCTCCACATGATCTGCACACTCCTCTCCTGACATACTCTGTGCTGCTGGAGATCCTGCTCCTTCCACTATGTGACTCTCAGCCTATCACCTCCCACATGATCAGCACACTCCTCTCCTGACATACTCTGTGCTGCTGGAGATCCTGCTCCTCCCACTATGTAACTCTCAGCCTGTGACCTCCCTCCACATGATCAGCACAATCCTCTCCTGACATACTCTGTGCTGCTGGAGATCCTGCTCCTTCCACTATGTAACTCTCAGCCTGTCACCTCCCACATAATCAGCACACTCCTCTCCTGACATACTCTGTGCTGCTGGAGATCCTGCTCCTTCCACTATGTGACTCTCAACCTGTGAACTCCCACATGATCAGCACACTCCTCTCCTGACATACTCTGTGCTGCTGGAGATCCTGATCCTCCCACTATGTAACTCTCAGCCTGTCACCTCCCACATGATGAGCACACTCCTCTCCTGACATACTCTGTGCTGCTGGAGATCCTGCTCCTCCCACTATGTAACTCTCAGCCTGTCACCCTCCACATGATCAGCACACTCCTCTCCTGACATACTCTGTGGTGCTGGAGATCCTGCTCCATCCACTATGTGACTCTCAGCCTGTCACCTCCCACATGATCAGCACACTCCTCTCCTGACATACTCTGTGCTGCTGGAGATCCTGCTCCTTCCACTATGTAACTCTCAGCCTGTCACCTCCCACATGATCAGCACACTCCTCTCCTGACATACTCTGTGCTGCTGGAGATCCTGCTCCTCCCACTATGTAACTCTCAGCCTGTCACCTCCCACATGATCAGCACACTCCTCTCCTGACATACTCTGTGCTGCTGGAGATCCTGCTCCTTGCACTATGTAACTCTCAGCCTGTCACTTCCCACATGATCAGCACACTCGTCTCCTGACATACTCTGTGCTGCTGGAGATCCTGCTCCTCCCACTATGTAACTCTCAGCTTGTCACCTCCCACATGATCAGCACACTCCTCTCCTGACATACTCTGTGCTGCTGGGGATCCTGCTCCTTCCACTATGTAACTCTCAGCCTGTCATCCCCCACATGATCAGCACAATCCTCTCCTGACATACTCTGTGCTGCTGGAGATCCTGCTCCTCCCACTATGATACTCTCAGCCTGTCACCTCCCACATGATCAGCACACTCCTCTCCTGACATACTCTGTGCTGCTGGAGATCCTGCTCCTCCCACTATGTAACTCTCAGCCTGTCACCTCCCACATGATCAGCACACTCCTCTCCTGACATACTCTGTGCTGCTGGGGATCCTGCTCCTTCCACTATGTAACTCTCAGCCTGTCATCCCCCACATGATCAGCACAATCCTCTCCTGACATACTCTGTGCTGCTGGAGATCCTGCTCCTTTCACTATGTAACTCTCAGCATGTCACCTCCCACATGATCAGTACACTCCTCTCCTGACATACTCTGTGCTGCAGGGGATCCTGCTCCTCCAACTATGTAACTCTCAGCTTGTCACCTCCCACATGATCAGCACACTCCTCTCCTGACATACTCTGTGCTGCTGGAGATCCTGCTCCTTCCACTATGTGACTCTCAGCCTGTGACCTCCCACATGATCAGCACACTCCTCTTCTGACATACTCTGTGCTGCTGGAGATCCTGCTCCTCCCACTATGTAACTCTCAGCCTGTCACCTCCCACATGATCAGCACACTCCTCTCCTGACATACTCTGTGCTGTTGGAGATCCTGCTCCTTCCACTATGTAACTCTCAGCTTCTCACTTCCCACATGATCAGCACACTCCTCTCCTGACATACTCTGTGCTGCTGGGGATCCTGCTCCTTCCACTATGTAACTCTCAGCCTGTCACCTCCCACATGATCAGCACACTCCTCTCCTGACATACTCTGTGCTGCTGGAGATCCTGCTCCTCCCACTATGAAACTCTCAGCCTGTCACCTCCCACATGATCAGCACACTCCCTCTCCTGACATACTCTGTGCTGCTGGAGATCCTGCTCCTCCCACTATGTGACTCTCAGCCTGTCACCTCCCACATGATCAGCACACTCCTCTCCTGACATACTCTGTGCTGCTGGGGATCCTGCTCCTCCCACTATGTAACTCTCAGCCTGTCATTCCCCACATGATCAGCACAATCCTCTCCTGACATACTCTATGCTGCAGATGTAAGCCCTAATGATGACCTTTTTAATATGTTCTGCAGCAGCTCCGGCCTGTATATCTGTAACTCATACTGTAATGCGGCTGTCAGCGCCACACAAGAGGTTCTGCAGCAGCTCCAGCCTGTATATGACATCTCGGTTGTACGGAGCTCGGGAGAATGTGTCAGCGCTTTAGTCTCTGCCGGCCGGGGGGCGGAGCTTTGGGTGGAGGGGCTGGACGTCACGCCGGGGGCGGAGCTTTGTGGTGCGGACGTCACGCAGGGGGCGGGTATTTTTCCCGTCACGCCGGGGGCGGGTCTCTGACGTCAGAGTGAGGGATTCTGGGAGGGGGCAGGCACAGTGGGGGTTGCTGCATTGCAGCCTTCATTTGGAATCTAATATATTAACAATGGCGACTTCCAATCCCAGTCACAGCGGAGGAAACGGCAGCGGTGCGGGCCCCGGGCACCCAGGACAGCTCCAGCAACACAGCACAGTCAGCAGCATGCAGGGTAAGAGCCCAGCCCCCACCTGTACCGCTGCATCTCCTGTACCCCCTTCTATATCGCCTGTACCCCCCTCTATATCGCCGGTACCCCTTCTATATGTCCTGTACCCCCCTCTATATCGCCGGTACCCCCTTCTATATGGCCGGTACCCCCTTCTATATATCCTGTACCCCCCCCCTATATCGCCGGTACCCCCCTCTATATCGCCGGTACCCCCTTCTATATGTCCGGTACCCCCCTCTATATCGCCGGTACCCCCTTCTATATGTCCTGTACCCACCTCTATATCGCCGGTACCCCCTTCTATATGTCCTGTACCCCCCTCTATATCGCTGGTACCCCCTTCTATATGTCCTGTACCCCCCTCTATATCGCCTGGACACCCCCCTCTCTATATCTCCTGGCCCTATGTGGCTCCTACGTTGTTTCCGGCTTCGTGTACCCGCTCCCCTCCATTATCTAATGTAGATGGTGACCCCCCCCCCCCCCATAATGCAGGAGACGCTGGTCCCTGGGCGCAACGTCTTGTCATTCAATGTGCCCAGGTCTGATGCCCTCCTGCTCTCTGGCTACCCCGGCCCCCCACAACTTGGGATTTTCTGTCCCCCCAGCAGTGCCCCCTGCAGCCCGTCATTCAGCCGTGTTCTCTGCGTTGTGCGGGGTCTTTTATTACCCCAAATTCTGTGTTTTACTAAAGGAACGAGCCCCCCCCCCTCCTGTGGCCTGCAATGTCACAGCAGAATGTAGTGCCCCCCATAAATGCAGAGAAGAGGGTCCCCTGCAGATCAGTCACCCAGCATCTCCACCGCCTCGGACGGTGCAGCAGGCAGTGTATAGACACCCGTCCTCCGTGCCAGGACTTATAGGGTTACTGATCCTGTGTCTGCAGTAATCTGCATGGAGGCCGTGAGCGCTCAGCAGAGAAACCCACAATGCCAGGCCCCGACCGTGCCCACCGGAGTCCTGACCCCTGCTGCCCCCCAGAATAGGGCAACGACCGGGCATGCTTTATCCGTTGACCATGACCAGTGGGCACCTTCTCTTCTTGAATATGTTCCCTCTATACCCCTGGTAACCAGCTGTGCCATAGCATGTCAGCGCCCCGAACCCCTCTGACAGGATAGTGTCACTTTTTGCACATACTATATTATAATGCCAGCCTTTCTAGTCTTGCCATTGCACAGTACAGGCCAGGTCATTATACAACTCCTCTGTGTAATATATTGCCCACCGATGTGTCTCCTCTCCCATCATCTGTGCCAGTCATTGTCTGTGTAAATATCCCGTCCTTCCCCCTCCCATGTGAAATCCCAGCTGATGCCTGATCCAGGGGCAATGTAACCTGTGCCACCCCACGCTCGCTGCTGCCCAGCACAAACGGGGTTAATCTCCTTGTCTTCACCGGCCCCCCTAGACCTCCTCTTCACTGGCCCCCCTAGACCTCCTCTTCACCGGCCCCCCCCTAGACCTCTTTTCCGCCCCCCCCTATCTATAGTATCGTCAATGACCATAAATAGAAACCCACCAGAATGTTTGATGTCACGGGGCAGTTACTACCTGGGACTCGTCCAGCTCTGTGTTGTCATTGGGTGGCCTTGTTAGTGACCAGGCTGTAGATGTCTCTCCTGCCATTTTACTAAATAATTGATCTCGCCATTGTAGGCCCCCCCCCCCCTCTGTATTCTTATCCAATGAGAGTCGTGACGGTCGGCAGCCGTCCCTGTGCTTCTCTCATTGGCACTTTGCGGGCACAAACAATCGTGTAGTGGTTTAGACACCGATTGGCCGCCATCAGAGGATATTGGATTGTTTGTGGTGGCAGTTTTGAAAAGTTCCTACTATTAGTACAGATACTATCTATCATCTTCCTCTACTGAAATCCCAGGGTGCGGGTGGGTGACAACACCGTTCTCCATAGTTTCGAAAATAGCTGACTATGGTTACTAATTCTCGTCCCCAGTTATAGTAGGAAGAGCAGCTCTGAAGCACAAAATGCTGCTCTAACAACTAGACTTAAGAGGAACCTTCTTGAGAACATGGAAATTTGCTTGGTGCCGGACATGAAGGCACAGACCATGTAAGGAGGAGATACGAAGTGGGCGATATGTAATGCGGATACATTGACACGCCTCGTGTGCGCCCCCTTGTGGGGATAGGACTCTTGATTTTGCAGGGTAATGAGTCTTTGTATCTATCTATTGATCAGAACCCCAGTACTTCTTGTTTGTAACTTGGAAAAACTGGCGAATCCACATCTAAGGTGGGCTCCTGAGTGGAGCTGTGTGAGGTCTTCTGCTGTAGGTCCCACTTTTTGGGTATTGTCTTTGGCAGAAGGTCCGCTGTGTGGAAGCCGAAAAGTTCCGTCACTGTAAAGTCCTTACTAACCTTTGGGTCCTGCCACCTGAGTTCCGCTCAGGGTTTCTTCTCAGTTCAGAGCCTGAAGACGTTGGACCGTTGTGCAATATTTTTTTGACCACCATTAGAAGGTTTTGTCTGATCTTCATGGTTACCACGTGGTTTGTCTGGGGAAAACCCAGCGGTTCTGTGACCGAGCCTCTAGTTTAGGCAAAGCCGACCCGGACCGCGCCTCCAAGTATTGGATGAAGTAGACTTCGTGACCAGAAAGTTCCCATTGGGATCTGAAGGCATTTACACTAAGTGTTTGTGGTGGCCCCATTGTTAGGACATCTTGTCTAGACCCAAAATGAGACTTTATACGGAACGAGAGGCAATCGCTGTTCCAATTCATCCCAGAGGTGTTGTATGGGGCCGAGGTCCGGGCTCTGTGCAGCCCATCCAGTACCTCCACACCAAATGCCTCACCCCATGTCTTCATGGAGCTCGCCGTGTGCAAAGGGATGCAGTCATAGGGCCGAACCACAAACTGTTCCCAGATAGTTGGAAACCACAATTGTCCAAAAACACCCCAGACAGGTGCAGATAACAGGTGACTGGGGTGGATCTAGAAGATATAATAACACTCACAGGTGACTGGAGCAGATCTAGCAGGCACTTACAGGTGACCGGGATAGATCTAGCAGGCACTTACAGGTGACTGGGACAGAACTAGCAGGTAATAACACAGGTGACCGGGGTAAATCTAGCAGATAATAATACTTATAGGTGACCAAGGTAGACCTAGCAGTTAATAATAACACTTACAGGTGACAGGGGTAGATCTAGCAGATAATAATAATAATTAGGGTATGTGCACACGATAGCGACAATTACGGCTGAAATTACGGAGCTTTATTCAGGAGAAAACAGCTCCTGAATTTCAGACGTAATTGCATGTACTCGCGTTTTGCGAGGCGTCTTTTACGGACGTAATTTGGAGCTGTTCATTGAAGTCAATGAAAAACTGCTCAAATTACGTCCCAAGAAGTGTCTGCACCACTTTGACGAGGCTGTTATTTTTACGCTCCGTCTTTTGACAGCGACGCGTAAAATTACAGGTCGTCTGCACAGAACATCGTAAGACCCATTGAAATGAATTGGCAGATGTTCGCCGACGTATTGGAGCCGTCTTTTCAGGCGTAAAACGCTTCCATTACGTCTGAAAATAGGTCGTGTGAACCCAGCCTAATACTTACAGCTGACCGGGATAGATCTTGCAGATAACACAGGTGACCGGGGCAGATCTAGCAGACAATAACACAGGTGACCGGGATAGATCTTGCAGATAACACAGGTGACCGGGGCAGATCTAGCAGACAATAACACAGGTGACCGGGATAGATCTTGCAGATAACACAGGTGACCGGGGCAGATCTAGCAGACAATAACACTTACAGGTGACCGGGGCAGATCTAGCAGATGATGGTAGCACTTACAGGTGACTGGGAGAGATCTAGAAGATAACTTACAGGTGACCAGGGATTTGACAGAGCAGAAGTGTGGTTGAAACACATGAACCTTATAATTAGGAGGGGTGCACTTACATTTGGTGTTGTAGTGCCAATAGTCCTTCACTCTTCCTGCAGAGACTTCTTGTAAACCGGTTGGGCGGTTTGTCCGGGTCACCTGGTTGAGGCGCGGCGAGTAGTCGTTCTGTCTGGTGTTGTAAATTGGGCTCAGCCTTCCAGACATTGAGTAACATCAGAGACTCCAGGTTCTCTCTTTATAAGGATGTGTTCACACACAAAATCCAGAACGTCTGAAAATATATATATATATTTTTTTCCACGGGCGTATTTTTACTCGCGGTTTCGCCCTGTCGGAACAGAACGCCGTATTTCCCATTGAGATAAATGGACAGATGTGTGGCGTTCTGCATCCGATTTTTCTGGACGTTTGCGGCTGAAAACGCTGCGTGTGCACATTCCCTTATACATTTTTATTTTTTTTTAAACCATTTTTTTTCGTGTGTGTTTTTAAGGCATCTACATCCGGTCTCCCGCTCGTCTGGGATGTTTCTGCGCGACGTGGATCCGGCACGCGGCGTCTTCAGCCCTCCTTGCTATAGATGTGCAGTGTTTGGTCAGTGTTGGGACTTTTTAGCGTTGGAGCGATACCGTTCTTATAAAAAAAATATAAGTTGTCACGGCTCCGCCCCTATATAAGTAGTCAGGGCCTTAATTGAATCCACCATATAATTACAGGATCACTATGGATCGGTGTTCCTCTAATCTTGAGCCTCGTTCACACTTCCTGTATTGCGTCTTTGCGCGAGTGCCGCATATTCCACGTAAGGGACAGAAAACCTTCCCAAAAAACTCAGAACTATTTTTTTTTTTTATTTTTTTTTTAAATCTGTCTTAGACGAGACCCAACTCTCGTCCTTAGAACTTAATCACAGAAGTATTACCTGTAGGGGTGCGGGCCTTACCGTACCTCCGATTTCCTATAGACGGGCTTCCCATCGAAATGCTACGCACCCTCGTAGAAAAACATGGTGTGTCTATTCCAAAAACCCGGCCTTAAAGGGGTAGCAGCGGATAAGAACGATATGGAATCTTTTCCAAAAAACAGCGCCACACCAGTCCACAGGTGGTAGCTCAGCTCTAATGAAGTGAATGAGGTTGAGCTGCACTACTAGAAACCTCCTGTGGGCAGGAGTGGCGCTGTTTTTTGGAAAAGATTAGATTTAGAGCGGTGTCCCCACTCCAGTACAATACTACAACTCCCATCATGCCCCGGGTTAGAGAAATCGGATGTTTTTTTACTTGTGATGTTTCTTGTGCTGATCTTGTCCAGCGAGACGTCCGTTGTCTGACCTGATTGCAGCTAATGAATAAGAATTTGTGTTTTCTACTTTAGGCCTTCAGATAAACTTCTGTGAAAATGCCCAAAGTAAGACGTGATTTTCCTTTCCTCGCATTGTGGTACCTGTCACCTCCATCTTGGTATTGGGAATGTATCCACTGTCGCTCCAACTAACCGCTCTCTAAAGTGAACCCGTCCTCATCGCGCCAAATAACAATCGTTCCGGATTATATTTTTTATTTTTGGAGTGTAAACAAAGTAACAAAAAAAAATGTTATATTGGCAAAAAAAAATAAAAAATTGGAGCAAAAATTTTTGGAAATATTCAATGCGCATCTAAAAACGAAATTGGCAGTAAATTCCGGAGTATTGACCAGTCGGTATAGCCTATTAGGAAGAAGCTGATCGTGTGGGTAAATGTATAACCTAAAAATGTTCAGGAAACGGGGGCGATGGGTTCACTTTAAAGAGACTCGCCATAAAAAAAATCAACCAAAATAAATGTATATGTCAAACTGGTCCCGATCCAGCCAACACATTCCCACCCTTTGGCTCCAGTAAATTGTATGGTGTTGTTGTTTTTTTTTTTTTTTTTTTGTGTTCCAACCCCCCCCTACTGAGGATGATTTGTAATAAATCTCTGCTTGGAGGTCCAGTTGAGACGCCCCGTTTATTTATAGAAGCCGATGCGCTCCTTCTGTTGGACTACAACGACCAGCATGCTCTGGTTTAACAGTTGGAGTGCACTGCGTTGCTTCCCGGTTATCGGGACCATATTTGACATATTGACGTTTTTATGGCGAGTGACCCTGACGTTTTTGCCAAAGCAGCAATCCTTTATAAAAAGAAAAAAAATCCCAAAATGTTGGTGGTGATCGGGTGTTATTCGATCCTTTGATCGATGTCTTATGTTTTTGTTTGGGGGGTTGGGTTGACCTGTATGTAAAGCACAGCTCTAGTTCTGCACATAATGTGACCAGAAACTATTTTTATTTAGCTGATTTTTAATTTGTAACGGGCCTTATACACTAGTCACCTCTAGAGCTGCATTCAGAATGGTATTTTTGTTCATTTTTTTTTTTTTTTTTTTTTTTTTTTTTTTTTCCACATCTGCTCTGAGAGCTAATGGAAATGAATGCAGCTCTGGATGTGACTGGAGCATAAGATCTGACCCAAGATCAATACGAGATAAAGTTGGTCATATTATATTCGTGACGTCCAGAAGGAAACGGTGTCTTGTTGGTTTCTCTCCTCGTCCTCCGACGCAAAATATTAAAAAAATTATTAAATTCTCAGTTATACGGATTGCTGCTTTTTATTTTATTTTTTATAATTTTTTATACATTCCTCATCATTGTGATCATCAAATGAGTTTTGTTTCATGGGAGGGAATAAAGATGTTGTATCGCGTCCGCTGTGGATTCGTGACATTATGGTTGTAAAATTATTGCAATTTTTTTAAAATTTCCATTTTAACCCAAAATTAGATGGGAGCCCGGCCGCGGAAAGAAGGAAACTTTCCCCTTTTGGTTTCAAAGGATATTTATTTCTCCGAAGTCGGGTCAAAAAACTGTCCTGTGACTGGTCCTTCAATGAGTCGTGTTTGTGGGACCTTTTTTTTTTTTTTTTTATATAATGTCTCAATATTCGATAACTATTTTTTTTTTTTTGTTTTACATTTTTTGATATAAATTTGATTTAACATTGAAAGTATGGAAGGGAAGAAAAGAAATTTGTAAAATTAATTTTTTTATTTATTTATTTTTTCTTATTGCATGTGAACGGGGCCCACTCCTGCCGCTCGTCCTACTTGCTGAACCTCGTTGCGTCTCTGCCGTGTCCTTGCGATTCGTGCGCGCCCGCATCCACCGTTGTAAAGACGTCCGTATATACACTCATTTGACGACTGACATATATATAATTTTATTATTATTTTTATTTATTTTTTTACCCCCAAAAATAATAATTAATTGTAATCTCTTTATTTAAAGGACTTGATGGGTCGTCTCCGTTTCCGATGTGGGACGATATTCTTCATTTTTTTATTTGCTATTATTATTAGGGTATGTTCACACGGCAGCGTCCGTAACGGCCGAAATCCAGGAGAAAACAGCCCCGTCATTTCAGCCGTAACGGCATGTGCAGGGAAAACGGCTCCATTTACGTCTGAAGAAGTGACATGACACTTCTTTGGCGCGGGCGTCTATTTACGCGCCGTCTTTTGACAGTGGAGCGTAAATATACGCCTCCTGTGAACAGACAAACGTCAGCCCATTGCTTTCAAGCCGTAATTCCAGGCGTAAAACGCCCGAATTACGTCCGTAATTTGGCCGTGTGAACATACCCTAACGGTTTCAAAGGGAGAATCCCTCACAGACGTAACAAAAAGATCACGAGGGATTTTTTTTATTTACGTGGTAATGGATCGATCTCGGTCGTGGCCGCCTGCAGAGAATTATTATTTTTCTTCTGTCCGGCCGGTTATTTGGCGCAGGGGCCGCGTCGGTGTGACGGGTGGAGCGGGCAGGATGTCGCGTAGTGCAAGTATTACAACTATGCGGAGAGCGGAACGCCCGCGCACCAGGCGGCTCCGAGATTACAGCTCGTAAAGCGGAGATTGCTGAATTCTGCCTGTCGTGGAGGCGCAGACCTTGTGTGAGGCACGTGGCGCCCCGCGCCTCCGCCACGCCCTGCTGAGCCTCTACCTGCTTCTGCTGTTTGTCGTTTTATAGAAAAATGCAACTTTTTTTTTTTTCCCCACTTGTTCTAATTAAAAGGAGACTCCGCACATAACGGAAAATATTTTTTGGGGTAGAATTCACTTTTGGACCCTGCAGAAGATTTGTCCTGAATTCCCACAGCGGTTTACAATACATGTTTTTTTTTTTTTAGTTTTTTTTAATTTCTAGTTGACGGGGGGGGGTATTTATTCTTCATTCTTCCCCGTCCGCAGCCGTTCTAGATCTGGTCTGTAGGAATAAGCGGTTTGGCTGGATATGTGTGTCGGGTGCTGGGCCCGCTGCCCGTGGTCCACATGTGTGAACCAGCTCATATTTAGAGTGCTGCTGTTGTCCCTGTTCACACTTTTTTTTTTTTTTTTTTTTTTGTTTTTTTTTGTTTTTTTTTTTGCTGCAGAAACCGTGCCCAAAAATGCTTCCTATTGATTTCAATGGGAGGCGGAGGCGTTTTTTCCCCACAAGCGGTAAAACCGGCTCACGGGGACGAAGAAGCGACATGCCAGAAATTCGTGCATAGAGAAAGCGTTTTTTTGTGGCTTTTTTGCCCATGGCGCTCAATGGTGGCAGCGGCAAAAACCCCTGCAAAAAAGGGCCGAAAATGCCTCCTATTGATCTTAATGGGACGTGGAGGCTTTTTTCCCCCCCCCCGCGAGCGAAAAAAGCGACATGCTCTATTGAAATCAATGGGAGACGGAAATGAACGCGTTTTTTTTTTTAATGCGTTTTTCGTAAATAATAAACGCTTGTGGTTATTCCATCTTTTGTGTTGAAGAAAAAGCTAAAGAAAATGCAGCAAAAAAAACTGGAGCTGATTTTTCCCAGATGAATTTTCTGCCTGCAAAAAACCAGTGTGAACAGGGCCTATAAGGCCTCCTGCAGAAAAGAGTTCTCGTCGGTATTTTTCTCTTTTAATTGGTTGTCGGATAAAAAAAAAAAAATACAAAAATCATTCGTCACCAAATTTTTTTTTTCTTTCTACATTTTTTTTTTTTTTTTTCCTAACAAAATTCCTTTTGACCTCCTCCTGTCTGTGGTGCCTTCAGGGGTCACACAACCCATTGTGGAAGAGGTCTAGGTCTCGAGAGGACGGCGCGAGCCACTCAGGACCCGATATGTCTCCTGTCCATTTTATTTTTTTTGTATGTTTTTTATCTTTACAATTTGAGTAAATTTTATATATATATATATTTTATTTTTTTAAATCTCCTCTGTAAATAATATCTGGTAGCCGTAAATTTCCGCCATAATTGTACGATCCTCCGCTGGCCGTTTGTGTCTGTGTCCCCCATTGCGACTGTTCTCGTCTCGCTGCAGCAGCTGCGTATGTGCCCCCCCCTCCCGCTCTGCGCCTGATCAATAATTTATGCGGCACGTGGCGGCGTTGTGGGGAGGCAGATGCATTATGGGAATATGGCGGCTGGAGGGATGTATCAAGTTTGGGAATGACTGATCTGCTGTAGCCGGCGACTGGGAAGCGGCGCGGGTCCTGATTGTCGCTGCTAGGAAGGCCATTATCTCAGCTGGGTTGATCACCCGCCTGTCTGTAATGGGTTAATTCAGACGTCTACCATTGGGCAGCTGTGAAGTTATCAGTTCATTATTATTATTATTATTATTATTATTATTATTATATATATATATATATATATATATATAGTTTGTTTTTATATATTTTTTGATTTTTTTTTATTATAAAAATATTATCAATAATGAGAAAAAAATCTCTTGATTTAGAAAAATAGTTGGCATTAAAGTTGTGCCAGCCACCTTGGGCAGCTGATGATGCCCTCTGTGCGGACCGTGCTAATTTTCAGAGGTCTTTGGGGGGTGCCAGGGAATGGTTGTGTCTGTGGTTAATACATTTTTATCGCCCTTCAGGTAAACGCAAAGCACTGAAGTTAAATTTTGCCAATCCGGCCTTCAAATCCACGGCAAAGTTCACATTGAACCCCACAATTCAACCTGCGCACCTGTAAGTATTGAGATTTACCAGGAGACCAAATCCAAATTGTTCTCAACCCACGAGATCCATCACCGGAGTTGAGGGCGGATTCACAACTACGATGTATTTTTTGTTTTTATCTGCATTTTTTGTGATCGCTGCAAAATAAGCTACAAAACAGCCCTGTGTAAATCCAGCCTCCGGGCGAGTGCACAACCTCCGGCTGCTACAGCCGAGCATTTCAGTTGACCAAATTAGATTGTCCAGCAAAACTATTGGGACATATTAAAATAAAATGAACAATCGGTTTCCATTTTTAAAGCTTTGTATCTTGACGCGTTTTGAACCGTCCCCACTCTCCATCCAATATTGTGTCGCCGCGCTATTCTCCCGTTAGAAGCGTGCTGTACAGAGCGATATCTGGCGGCACTCATAGGGGGAGTGGGATCTGCCATGAAGTATAGTTATAAGGGAAGTATTCACGCCTGTCTGTATTCAATTTTATTTAAGGGGGAAAAAAATTTTGCCAAAATTTTTCAAATATATTTTTTTATAATTCATAAAGTGAATTATTTTTTGCTCCCATTCGATTTCTCCCTATGAGTTAGGCCTCGTGCACACGGCCGTGTTTTTGCGGACCCGTTAATTTCTATGGACCTGCGCACACGACTGTGTTACACGGATTGTGGACGGCCCGCGGATGACGCTCCTTAGCTGTCTGTGCCGTAATCATGGCCGTGTGCGGGCGGCCTTACCTCCTTTGTGGGTCTATTAAATTACGTCTAATGTGGAGGGTTCTGG
Source organism: Rhinoderma darwinii (assembly GCF_050947455.1). Classification (NCBI taxonomy): domain Eukaryota; kingdom Metazoa; phylum Chordata; class Amphibia; order Anura; family Rhinodermatidae; genus Rhinoderma; species Rhinoderma darwinii. The sequence continues at coordinate 64,594,477 of NC_134699.1, forward strand.
GTAGTGATCTACAATTGCACATATAATAGTAAAGATTTACATGTGTCATGGCCCCCTGTAACCCCCTCCCCCCCCCCCCTCCTCTCATTACTAAGGATGCAGAAAACGGAGGTGATGAGGAACTTCGAGACCACCTACCAAAAACCAGAAGTGCGTCTGGCTGGCGCGAAGTCGTTCAGCTCCAATGAGCAGGCTACAAAAAACAGACTGTAAGTCCCTTGTGCTTCTTTAATGGGCCTTTTGCATGGACCCTGATCGCCGTGATCCTATACGATCGCCAAAACGGCAATTTCGCTTGAATTATTCAACATGAAAAATGGCTTCCTATGCGTTTTTAATTATTTTTGTGGGTGTAGGAAGTGTTACCCTCCCCCTTCTATATTCCCACCCCATGGTCTGACGGCTCCACTTGTGAGTATAATTACTGCCCCCTGTTGACTAGTCCTGTGTAGTTTGGATAACGGCCTTTGTTTAGGTGGAAAGTGGCAATAAACTTGATCAGTTGATTTACCTCGGGGGAGGGGGATGGGCTGCGTCCCGGAATCTTATTTATTGCCTTTCAGCTGTTTATTACTTGCGGTAAAGACCCTCCGGGGAAATATTACTGACTACTGACTAATGGCTGCAGATTGGCTGGAGGACTTTACACAGTGAGACATTTAACCGTTACACCACTGATATCCTGTTTATAGAGTGGTGTCCTTGGAAATGATGATTGAAATAGCACTCCTAGTGGGCAATCATGGAAGTCCTCCAAAAACACACACAAAATACTGTAATAAAATTCTACTTTTGTATATTCCATTTTTAATACAGTATGTATGTGGTTTATTTTATATATTTTTATCTCTGAAAGCCCAGGGAATATTTTTCGGAGTACAATGGCTAAATACCGTTTTTTTGTTTGTTTTTTCTCTTCTGAACAGAGAGCGATTACGAACACACAGCATCGAGTCTTCAGGAAAATTGAAGCTTTCGCCGGAGCAGCATTGGGACTTCACAGCGGAGGACCTGAAGGATCTGGGGGAGATCGGGAGAGGCGCGTACGGCTCCGTCAATAAAATGAGTCACAACCCGAGTGGGCAAATTATGGCCGTCAAGGTGAGCGAAGGGCTGACCTACCCCAAGTGTCATCCAGTCCAGCGACACGGCAACTTTCCAAGGCAGCCATGACCTATAGCGTTCTTATCCAAATATTGTGTGAACCCTTCCCGTGTAGCTTAAGTTTTTTTGTTTTTTTTTCTATCACCCCATTTTTTTCCTTTTCCTTTATATTTATATATATATATTATACATTTTTATTTCCTTTCTGATAATAAAAATTAATAAACAAGCTATGTCTGGATGTCTAAGGGGAGGGGCATCGACAACTCTTCTGCTGGATGTTTATATGGTCTACCAGGAGTTCTTTGAAACGAAATATTCCCGTGAAGCGCCCCTTTAATTATGTCGTATATTTTTCAAATGTATTTATATTTCTTTTTATTCCAGCGAATTCGATCAACCGTAGATGAAAAGGAACAAAAACAACTGCTAATGGATCTTGACGTGGTGATGAGGAGCAGCGACTGCCCATATATCGTTCAGTTTTACGGGGCGCTATTTAGAGAGGTGGGTACAATAACAGGGGAGGGGCTCTGACAACCTCTGGGTTTAAACTAAACCGTGTTCATATCTTGATTGGAATCTATTTAGTTTTGTTAAGCGACATCATTTTCAGGGTCTTTTATATTTTTTATTTTAACATAAAATGTAATTTCTTTGGCATAAAATTGTACATTTGTGTTTTTGTTTTTTTTGTTTGTTTTTTTTTTACTAATTGTTCAAACATCTGTCCGTGATTATCCTTTTTTTTTTTCCTCCAGGGAGATTGCTGGATCTGTATGGAGCTCATGGCTACCTCGTTTGACAAGTTTTACAAATATGTATATAGTTCATTAGATGACGTTATTCCAGAAGAGATTTTAGGAAAAATAACTTTAGCTGTAAGTAAAAAAAAAAAAGTATAGTTATCGATCCCTTTTGATTTTATTTTCCACTATTTCTGTCTGTTTGAGATAAGACATTTTCAGGCAGTTCTAAAGGACTTGCGATCACATGCCAGATTTAAGCCCCTCCCCCATTACTATCCGTATATGAATGATCTCTGTATTTCTTTTCCAGACTGTGAAGGCTTTGAACCACTTAAAAGAAAACTTGAAAATAATTCACAGAGGTGAGAACAGATCTTCACAGAAGCTAAATGGGAATTCTACCCTCATTCCCATTATTTACATTATTAAAGCCAAGTCAAGTTCTCCTTGGTATGAGCTAGGATCGGGCTGCGGTTCTTAGGACTCTGATATAGATTCAAGCAGTGGAGGGGTTGTGGCTGAATGCATGGGACCCAGTTGCGGTGGGAAACAGAACCTCTAGTGGTAGATAGTCCAGGAACAAACAAGGGACTTGTTAAACTACAAACTGTATTATACTCAAGAGCTGCACTCACTATTCTGCTGGTGGAGTCACTATGTACATACATTACTTATCCTGTACTGATCCGGAGTTATATCCTGTATTATACTCCAGAGCTGCACTCACTATTCTGCTGGTGTAGTCACTGTGTACATACATTACTTATCCTGTATTATACTCCAGAGCAGCACTCACTATTCTGCTGGTGGAGTCACTGTGTACATACATTACTTCTCCTGTACTGATCCTGAGTTATATCCTGTATTATTCTCCAGAGCAGCACTCACTATTCTGCTGGTGGAGTCCCTGTGTACATACATTACATTACTTATCCTGTACTGATCCTGAGTTACATCCTGTATTATACTCCAGAGCTGCACTCACTATTCTGCTGGTGGAGTCACTGTGTACATACATTACATTACTTATCCTGTACTGATCCTGAGTTACATCCTGTATTATACTCCAGAGCTGCACTCACTATTCTGCTGGTGGAGTCACTGTGTACATACATTACATTACTTATCCTGTACTGATCCTGAGTTACATCCTGTATTATACTCCAGAGCTGCACTCACTGTTCTGCTGGCAGTTATTAGAAATAACAATCCGGAAGGAAAAGGTTCAGCACTCGTTGTGGAATATGAAGAAATCTTCTTTATTGGTTAAAGTAGATAGCCAGCGGAAGACTGAACAGCAATCTATTTTAACCAATAAAGAAGATTTTTTTTCATATTCCACGACGAGTGCTGAACCTTTTCCTTCCGGATTGTTTCTACAGCGTGGAGATCGCGGTCGTCTTCGTGCACCTAGGAGGGTGAGCTGACATTTCCATATATTTCCTATGTTATTGGAAATAGTCAGCACCCTTGTGGGCAGACTCCTGTAATCTGGGAAGTATCTTCTAAGCTTTGCGCAGTAGTAGGACATGCCGGGAAATATATATAACTCTTTCGCGTGCAGCTTATTGACGCCTCTTTTATATGTACGTGGAGTATTCTTTGCGGTTTTCTGCCCCTTCTCATTGGTCTTTGTGCTCAGATCTCCCAATATCCCCCCCCCCCCCTCTGTATTACAGATATCAAACCCTCAAATATTCTTTTGGACAGAAATGGAAATATTAAACTTTGTGACTTTGGTATCAGCGGACAGCTGGTGGACTCCATCGCCAAGACTAGAGATGCGGGCTGCAGGCCGTACATGGCGGTAAGTGACATATTGAATATTTGTGCCCACCGCCCCCTAAAAAAAAAAAATCCTAACCAAGTCAATGAATGAATTTTGCTTACTGCTTGTATAGACGAGACCATGCAATATTACTGGCACTTTAAGGGCACTTGCCAGGGGTTTATTCTGCGTACGGTGAGGTCATGCCTGCGGCGGGCGCGAGCGTCTGGTATCTCTCAGCAGCCAAGCCAAGTTTGTCATTTAAATGCAGGCGTCGTGTCCCCGGCGTGTCACTACAGACGTGGGGTCGTTCCCAGAACGACGTCCGCGCCGAGGAATGTAGACGACCTGGACATCCCCCTCCAAATAATGATCCTCGGGGGTGTAACTCTTCATCTGTGAATTTAATGCAGCTTTCTATGTAATAACTACTCAACCCATCATTGTACTGGAAATGGATAAATAATAAAAATACAAAAATTATTTTTTATCTGTATCTCAATATTTGTTCAATTTTAATATGCAAATAAAAAAAAAAATATAAATTCTAATATTTTAATTTTATTCTAACATTTTCCATTTTTATAGTAATAGTATACAAATAAAATAATTATATATATATATATTTGAATATAATTTTATATTTTACAATTTTTTTTATTGATTTTATTTGTATTCTATTACTATAAAAATGGCAAATGTTAGAAAAAATTAAAATATTAGCATTTATATATTTTTTTTTATTTGCATATTAAAAAATTGAACAAATATTAAAATATACAAATACTAATATTTTAATTCTAACTTATTTTAGGAATAGTAAAAAAATACATATCTATTTGGATTTTATGTTTTTTATTATACATATTTAGCTTTTAGTTTATAATTTTTATAGTCTTTTATGCTTTTTAATATTATAATACCGATTTTAAAAAAAAATACTATAAAATGTGGTGGAGGATACAGGGGTTGTGTAGTATACAAGTGACATATAATGGAGGACACGGGGAGTATATTATATAATGGCGCGCTCCCCGCCGGGCTGGCCTGTTTACCGCAGCTTCTAGATGCTCCTGGGGTTATTTAAGTGTAGACATGAGCTAAGCTTGGGAATGAACTGTAACATGGGCACCGGCCCAAGTGATGTCATCTCCTATTTATAGACTCTGAGTCCCACAGTATTATAACAGAGTCCACCCCCCCCCCTCCTCCTGCTGCTTCCGAATGAGTAAGCTGAGGTATTTTCTCAGCCGAAACGCTGAAGAATCTGGGTGACGACACGGAGCGGCGTGCCTCTGATGGAGAAGGAGCTTAGTCAGAGCATCGGGATTGTGGAAGGAGCTGATGTCATGGGCCGGGAGTGCAGACGCGTTTCGGGCTTCTGGAATTCCTGACTATCTGGAATGTTGTCCTTACAAGTGTTGATATGAGTTGGAGTCTGAGCGGAAACCTTATAAGTGGATGAAGATCCCACAGAACGACCTTTTGGTTGGGTTACAGGGGGTAATAGGTCGGGTTGGGTGAATCATGACCCTGGTTTACCAGGAAAGTTGTCTGAATTATTAGACCGTTTGGGTCTCAAGTGCTCTATGAACCCTACAAGTAGATGTTATGGGACCCCAAAAAACCTGGACTTGCCTATAAAAGAGTTTGTGTTCTAGAAAAAATGCCAAAAAACGTTAAAAGATTGGACGGCTCCTTTTGACAATTGGCCTATGAGACACAGGCCGGCCGCCGAATGCCGCTGAGACGTGGGCCCTCCCTGCCGGCCGCACCACCCTTGATGGGTCACAATAAGGATTTCGGCTGGTCATTCCAGTCGCTGTTGCCGTAACTCAGAAATGGTTGGGCCATTGTTATTAATCACTACAATGACCACTAATTTCTCCATCCACACCCAGAGCTGCATTTACAGTTCTGGTGTCTGCCCCTGGGTACAGATAGCAGTTTTTTTTTTTTTTTTTTGTTAACCCCTTTTTTTTTTTGTTAACCCCTTTTTTTTTTTTTTTTTTTTTTTTTTTTTTTTGTCATCTGGTCTCCGGCGTTGCACTGCTTTCTGGTAATAAGAAACAAATAGACTTCTGAATGCAGCTTTGGCTGTGACAGGAGTATAACACACTGAAACACATCTGCATTAGATAAGAATTACTAATCGGTCCCAAATATTCACCTAACGTTGAGTAACGTCCAGATCCTTGTGCTGTAATTGTTAAGTAACTGGAGTTTGACCCAGTTTGTAGTTGGATGTTGACGCCCCCGCACGCATAGCTGAGCCGTGTCCGCGCACATAGCTGAGCCGTGTCCTCACACATACTTCCAGCGTGTGTCTTCCTCTCAAGAAAATAGAGGAAACACAGGAGGAATCCAGCGGCTTCATGCTGGACCGCAGCCAACCTTTACTCTGTAAAAACCAGATCGGGTGATGTCATTACTACAGAATTACTCTATGAGCTGCGCTCGGGAGGGGGGGTGGGGGGGTCACCGTCACTTCCCAGGACTTCATTCACATTATTTGTCCTTATTGGGAGGTTATGTGTATATTATGACAACATCGTTGCAGCCATGCAGAGAAAATTTTAAAGATGCATGCTTTCTGTCAGGGAATGGAAACCTTCTTGTCCTCCATCCTGACCAAATAATTCTCACGGCTGAGGGTTTGTTCTAACTTTTTTTTTTTTTTTTTTTTTTTATATATATCTTTTTTGTAAACTTTTTTTTTTTTTTTTTTTTTTTCTAATTTTTGTAGCCGGAAAGGATAGACCCAAGTGCGTCCAGACAAGGATATGACGTGCGCTCGGATGTATGGAGCCTTGGAATTACTTTGGTGAGTAGTAACCTTTTTGTTCTCTTGTTTTTTTAATTTTACGTCTCTTCTCTGTTCCTCAGCTGAGTTGGACTCCTGCAGTCGCTATTGTTCCCCAAATAGCCGTCTACGTGGAAACTATTTCATTGCACTCCCCGTTCCCACAAACCCGACAATCCTTGCGTACATGGATATGCTGAGTGATCATCTGGTGGTCTGACCGCCATCAGTGACCCTCTGAAGCCTTTATGTAGACTTCCATTTTTACTAATTATTTAACCTCTTCAAGATCCCATTTTTAGAGCTTGAGAGGCCTCACACAGTGCAAGTCTGGTAACCCTCCTTATACTTTGTGGGTGTCGTCTACTACTAAGCGATAAATAGGCTCCTCAGGGGTGGGGCCAGCAGCTTTGACAGATCTAAAGCTCGGAAAGCTCCTGCTGTGGATTGTAATTTGGGAATAAAACATGTACGGCTTATAGTCTGCTTTATGGAACCTACTTCTAGTTTGTGGGTGTGGTCTACTACTAAGTAATATACATAGGCTCCTCAGGGGTGGGGCCAGCAGCTTAGACCGATATAAAGCTCAGGGAAAGCTATCTTTGGATTGTAATTTAGGAATAAAGATAAAATAACGTTTACGGCTTGTAGTCGGCTGTGTGCTGGAATCCCTTTAAGGCTAGAGTTTGAGGTGACTGCTGCTCTGACGACTCCTCTACAGCCCACAGTTTATGTGAACCCCAAGGAATTCCTCTAGGGAGTGACGCCTGCCGAGCCCGACAGAGCAGCACATGTAGCCGTCTACATCAGTCCTTACACATTGTGACGTATCGAGACCTGATGACGTCGCCTTAACCTGAATTTTCTTGAAAATGTCGCCTTAATTCCTCATCGGCTTCTTTTCCGTTTCCACAGTATGAATTGGCGACAGGGCGGTTCCCGTACCCCAAGTGGAACAGCGTTTTTGACCAACTGACACAGGTGGTGAAGGGAGACCCTCCCCAGCTCAGCAACTCTGATGAGAGGGAGTTCTCCCCCAGTTTTATCAACTTTGTCAACCTGTGGTAAGTCGGGAGAGAAGGCTAAGATTTTACTCTTCCGCCTTAGAGTAATTCGTAAATTTGGTGGTTGCCTGAAGATTCATTTCGTGGAGAGATCTGATCATGAGGGAAGGTGCCGAACAGGAGATAAATAATCAGGGGCGTAACTAGGAAAGACTGGGTGTCACATGCAGCCCCTCCATTGATTGTGCCCCCCACCACCCCTTTTTAGACATTGCCATCCCGCGATGAATGGAGCTGCTCCACAACATCCTCAAGGCCGACGGGATCCTTGCGTGATCCAGTGACGTCCTCACGCCAGCCCGAACGTGGCCATGTAGCCCAGTAAATGGCAGAATGGGGAGATACCATAGGATTCATTGGTATCTGCATCCTAAGGACGCAGATACTATGGAGTGTGGCGTCGCTACCCCTGTTGTAGCCAATAGCGGCTGCTTGTGGTGCCACCGGGCATTGAGGGGCTGTGCCGGCGGGCGGCACAGGCCCCTTCATGCCACGGGTAACATAGCATCCGCTATGGCTGCTACAGCGGTAGTTACGCCACTGAATATAATATAATGACCATTAGGCTTTGTTCACACTGAGTATTTTTCAGGCAGAAAAATCTTTTCACAAATTTTGCGGCAGATTTTGACCTGCCAGCGGAACACTTGCCAAACTTTTTGCAGCGTTCTTCGCCCGCGGCCATAGAGCGCCGTGGGCAAAAAACGCTGCAAGGAAAAAAAACGCTTTCTCTGCCTCCCATTGATGTACATGGGAGGTCAGAGACTGAAATGCCCGAAGAAAAGACATGACGCGGTGTTCCGCTCGTGGGAAAAGACACCTCCGCCTCCCATTGAAATCAATGGGAGGCGATTTTTGCCCGGTTGAAATCGCGGCAAATAACTTAGACGGCTTTATGTTCACGGTTTCTTGTAGAATTTTTACATGTGATTTCACTGCCACCTGCTGGCCATTTGTTGCTTTACACAAAATAATTTTGAGTGATGCTGCTGCCACCTATTGGTGACAGGCAGTATATGATTATTTCCCTGGTGGCTGGTGTTCGGGTTAACCCTTTCACGTAGCAGCACACCACCTATGTTCACAATTGTTTGTTTTTTGTTTTTTTTAAATATATTCTATAAAAAAAAATCTTAAAATATATCATTTTGTTTTTTGCTCGCAGCCTAACAAAGGACGAGTCTAAAAGGCCGAAGTACAGGGAGCTTCTGGTAAGTAACTTTTTAAGACAGATCTTCAAAAAGTTGAGGATTTCTTTTGTTTTTGCTGCCTGCCGCCACCTTATCAAACATTACCGTGTGGGTGGCACCTTGGGACGATCATATATATTTTTTGGGCCGAGTAGTCCCGATCTACGGAGTGCACCCGTTTCTGTAGGTTTTGTATGTCGTTGGGGGATATATATTTTGGAATGTACATTTTTGCTATTCCTACACAATCGCCCTCTGTCCCCACAGAAACATTCTTTCATCATGATGTATGAAGAGCGACACGTGGACGTCGCCACTTATGTCATCCGAATCCTGGATCAGATGCCGACCACCCCCAGCTCCCCCATGTACGTCGATTGACCTTGCTGCCACCCAAAACTTTAGCGAACCGCAACAAAATAGTAAGAGCGCAAGAAAGGGCTGGGAGCAAACCACTCGAGATGGAGCCGTCGCCGCCGCCGCACCACCAGTCGTGACTTCTCCTCTCTCGCTCCGGCACCACGTGCAATAAGATCCGTGTTTTGTTTCCTATCTTTCCATTGTGTCCGTCTGCTAAAGCCACATGTAAATCACATCCCTTCTAAACTGCTGGTCACATCGGGCTCATCCGTGGGACTGACCTGAACGTGGAACTCCGTGAGACTGGAACAAAAACCATCTCCGCTGCTGCCCAAACCTAAGGAGGCGCTGGGAGGGTCACCCCTGGTGTTCGCCCATGTACAAAGGAGTCGAGAGAAAGACCTGGCGTCATCATGCAACCGCTTCTCGCCCGCCGCTCTCCCAGAGGCGGGGCAAGGCAAAGAATATGAATTATATATAAATCTATATTTTTTATTTTTAAATAAAAAAACAAAAAAAATTTTCTTCACAAAGTGCAATAGGTTAAACCGATTCTCCGCCAGGTGGTCCTGTGACGGATCCGGTCTGGACACTTTTTTTTTTTTTTTTTTTTTGCCCCTTCTGGCAGAGAATGGAGTTAATAAATTAAAAAAAAAAAAATCTGCTACAATTTTCTGTTCTTGTGAGTGTCGGTTGAATTTATTTTTCCCCTTTTTTTTTTTTTTTTTTTAGGATTCAGAACTAGTAAAAAAAAATCTCTACCAAAAAACATTTATGTTGCATTGAAGAAATCTAACATTAAATATCACGAGATGGAGTATAACTTTTGTTGTTGAAATGGCTTTTACTTTTCCTGTATAGGTTGTACAAATGTAATAATTTTTCCACAAATTTAGTTATTGCAACAGTATTTGTCCTTACCTGAGAATTATTATTCACCAATCAAAAATTGCACCAAAGCTGGGACTCCATTTCTAGAATTTTCACAATAGATTATGATATGATTTACAATAAAAAAATAATTCCACTTTAATGTTCCACCGGCCATTCGAAAAATAAAAACCTAGAAATAAATTGGCTGGTATTAGGCCCAAAAATTTTTTTAGAAGACAAAATCCTCTCCACTTGTTTGGGGGGGGTTTGCTCTCCATTGTAAACATTTTTATGGAGTACACATTTTTTATTTATTGGGTGTCCACTAATAACTTTTATTGAGTGCGCTTTAAATTCAACAAAAATGGTCACATCTAAATGAATGAGGTCCATGGGATCTGCCCCTATTCACCATTACCCGTTGGTGGGGGTGTTTAGAAGTAGCGCTTAAAGGGCTCGGTCACCACTTTATAACTGCCCTGTCGCCTGTCTAGTCTGACAGGTGCGGTGTAATGGACAGAAGTTTGTTTTTTAAAAAAAAAAAAAACTTGTATTTTTGACTGAGTTATGACACTTTTTAATTTTAATTCTTATTTGTTCTAAATGCCCAACTGGGCATTTTAATGTTTCACCAAGTGGGTGTTGAAAAGAAGTGTGTGATGCTGACCAATCATCTCTCTATTCATATCCAGCTGTACTCCCATCACAGTGCGATCTCGCGAGATCACGCTGTGACATGACTTCCTCCCACAGTAGCATCACCGGAGTGTCGGGAGAATGACCAGACATCACCATATAATAACTCAAGTCGTTCAGTGCTTGCTCATTTTACACTGATAGTCTATATCAGATATGTTACTAGTATCTGTAACTACCAAAATAAATGAGGCTGTTGTGTTAGAGAATTAAAAGTCAGTCATTTGGTTCGGCCCCTATCTTCGTCAGTCCCACACCCACAATAACCCTGCATTCAGGGAGTCACAACATGGAGGATATCCAGGTGGCATGAGAAGCTGCTGTATTGGGGTACTACGAGTTAGTCATTCAGTGTGCCTCACACTGGGATCCAGCCATTGGACGTGGAGGACTGGGGACTTGCTTTTTGGTGAACCCACTGGATATAAATGCGGCCGTACCTTATAGTATATGCCACACGACACGAGTAAGGAGTGATTTGTGTGAAACGCGTAAGCCCACTACCTGATGCATCCACCCCTTTGTATATGGACTTTTTTTTATATATTTGGCATAAAGTTGGAATATGACTTCCTTTCAGACCCAGCGCTGGATGAAGTTTATCTTTTTCTGCAATGGTGGAAGCGCTCTGAAAAGAGAATACCATCTAAGCGATCTGTTTCCAAGTTTATCCTGTCACTATAGTCATCTGATGGGAGTAGCTAAAGATAACGTGACTATAGTGACAGGATAACCTTAGAAGCAGATAGCTTGGGTGGTACTCTCTTTTCAGAGCACTACCAAGACAGTTCAGACTAGACTGTTTGGAAGAGATAGAAGGAACTTGTATATCTTTTATGCTGTGACTCCCTGAATGCAGAGTTATTGAGGCTGAGAGACTGCTGGAAATAGGAGTTACACTGAATGACTAACTTGTAGTACCTTTTCACGCCACCTGTATATCCTCCATGCTGTGACTCCCTGAATGCAGGGTTATTGTGGGTGTGGGACTGAGTAACTGGTAATTCTCTATGGCCACAGTCTCCCCTGTCACCGGCGTCTGTATGTTAATAAAGAATGATCTGATATGGACTATTGGTGTAAGATGAGCCGGCGCCGAATGCCGGAAATGGGGCTCAATAATCATTTTCTTTTAGCTCCACTACTAACCAACCCGCCATCGGGTAATCGTGAGTGCGAGCGGATCCCATGGACTAGGGACCGCATTCATTTATTTATAGGTGAACTTTTTAAGTCCTCGTTTTTGTTGATTGTAAAGCACATTCAATAGAAGTTCTTTATTCATATTAGTGGGTTCTCTATTCCAGTGATTATTTTTTGCCACGGGGTCTAGAGAACCAATTTTTGGTTGATAACCAGTGGTTATTTTTTTCTGTACCCCAATTTGCTTTATTTTTTTGGGGAACAGGGCCATGAGCGGTCCCTCCCTACCTGATATATGGATTTGCTGGATGTTCTAGTCCGTCCAAAATTGACTTTCAAAAATTCTATTCATTGACCCAAAAACATTCCCATTTGTTTTCTCGAGTGATCGGTTTGGAGCCAGTTTTATATGGTTTCTATATCGCTCGTTTCAATAAACCTTAAGTCCCCAACCCATGGCAACCGATATAAGACCTGGGGAAAACAGACCCCAGATGGTGCGATATACAACGGTGTGGTGTTATATATGATGGGATTAGATACAGCAGCTCAGCAAACCGTACCATAAATGATAGATACACGGCTCAGTAGGCAGTATCACACATGAAAGACTTGGATACATCAGCTGAGCAGACAATATTACACAATAGGCTTAGATACAACTCAGCAGATGGCATGATAGGATTAGATACAGCAGACTGTATCACATGATTAGATCTATGGCTCTGTAGATTGTATCACACATGATAGGATTAGATACACAGCTCGGCAGATAGTATCACACATGATAGGATTAGATACAGGGCTCAGCAGACAGTATCACACATGATAGGATTAGATACACAGCTCAGCAGACAGTTTCACACATGATAGGATTAGATACACAGCTCAGCAGACAGTATCACACATGATAGGATTAGATACAGCGGCTCAGCAGACAGTATCACACATGATAGGATTAGATACACAGCTCAGCAGACAGTATCACACGATTGGATTAGATACACCGTCTCAGCAGACAGTATCACACATGATAGGATTAGATACATGGCTCAGCAGACAGTATCACACATGATAGGATTAGATGCACAGCTCAGCAGACAGTATCACACATGATAGGATTAAATACACAGCTCAGCAGGAAATATCACACATGATCGGCTTAGATACACAGCTCAGCAGACAGTATCACACATGATAGGATTAGATACACAGCTCAGCAGACAGTATCACACATGATAGGATTAGATACACAGTTCAGCAGTCAGTATCACACATGATAGTATTAGATACACAGCTCAGCAGACTGTATCCCACATGATAGGATTAGATACACAGCTCAGCAGACAGTATCACACATGATAGGATTGGATACACAGCTCAGCAGACTGTATCCCACATGATAGGATTAGATACACACTTCAGCAGTCAGTATCACACATGATAGGATTAGATACACACTTCAGCAGTCAGTATCACACATGATAGTGTGGGGTGCAGCATTTGTTAGTGAGATGTATAGGTGAATCGGCCGCTCTTATTCCTGGGCTGTGTCTGGTATTGAATTTTCCCCAATGAAAGTGAACAGAGATTAGCTGCAGTACCAGACACAGTCCATGGCCAGGAGTGGCGCTGTTTAAGATAGGACTTTGTGCTTCCAATGTAATTGATCATCATGTAGATGTCCACACCAAATCCTGGAGCTAGAAGGTGCCCGACCATCAGTGAAGAAGATCTGTGCTACTGACATGGACGATAGAACCATGGGGTCAAACATCCCAGCAGCCCCCAGTGTACAGACATATGACTAATGGACAGGTGGAGTTTTTAGGGGGGTATATAAAGGGAGTCCTAGTGTGAAGGCCGTCTGGGACCACCATGGTAGTTATGGACGTATCTGGTATCTGCATGGGATCTTTCAAGTAGAGAACCAATGGCTTTCTTCAGGTCCATGGTGGGACCAGTAGTTGAGAACATCATGAAGCTCATCCGGACGTCACCATATCCACCCGCAATATCTGTATTTACAACCGGTGAAGATGTCATAGGATCAGTAACGTCTATGGAAAAATCTGCTGATCCCCGCGCTCCCCCTGCATGTATTGTGGACATACTAGAACTTTTCCTCGTGCTATAGACATTAGATATATAATACAGGAGATATTTTTTGATCAATATTACATTTTGGAACCCGAAATTCCAAAAATGCAATAATTAAAATTGGAGCAAAATATTTTATTTTCCAAAAAGCCACAAAAAAATTCCAAGGGGTAGTAAAGGCTTAGAATAAAATGGCTGCTTTCTTCCAAAAACAGCGCCACACTTGTCCACAGGTTGTGTGTGATATTGCAACTCGCCTCCTTTTAAGTAAATGTGGCTGAGCTGCAATACCACAAACAACCTGTTGATAACTGTGGTAGCTCCTATATACACGAATATAACTACTATAATAGGGCCCCTATATACAAGAATATAACTACTATAATACTGCGCCTATATACAAGAATATAACTACTATAATACTGCCCCTATATACAAGAATATAACTACTATAATACTGCCTCTATATACAAGAATATAACTACTATAATACTGCCCCTATATACAAGAATATAACTACTATAATACTGCCTACTATATACAAGAATATAACTACTATAATACTGCACCTATATACAAGAATATAACTACTATAATACTGCCCCTATATACAAGAATACAACTACTATAATACTGCCCCCTATATACAAGAATATAACTACTATAATACTACCCCCTATATACAAGAATATAACTACTATAATACTGCCTTTATATACAAGAATATAACTACTATAATACTGCTCCTATATACAAGAATATAACTACTATAATACTGCTCCTATATACAAGAATATAACTACTATAATACTGATCCTATATACAAGAATATAACTACTATAATACAGTCCCCTATATACAAGAATATAACTACTATAATACTGCTCCTATACACAAGAATATAACTACTATAATACTGCCCCTATATACAAGAATATAACTACTATACTACTGCCCCTATATACAAAAATATAACTACTATAATACTGCCCCCTATATACAGGAATATAACTATTATACTACTGCCCCCTATATACAAGAATATAACTACTATAATACTGCTCCTATACACAAGAATATAACTACTATAATACTGCCCCCTATATACAAGAATATAACTACTATAATACTGCCCCCTATATACAAGAATATAACTACTATAATACTGCTCCTATATACAAGAATATAACTACTATAATACTGCTCCCTATATACAAGAATATAACTACTATAATACTGCTCCCTATATACAAGAATATAAATACTATAATACTGCCCCTATATACAAGAATATAACTACTATAATACTGCCTCTATGTACAAGAATATAACTACTATAATACTGCCCCCTATATACAAGAATATAACTATTATAATACTGCCCCCTATATACAAGAATATAACTACTATAATACTGCTCCCTATATACAAGAATATAACGAGTATAATACTGCACCCTATATACAAGAATATAACTACTATAATACTGCCCCTATATACAACAATATAACTACTATAATACTGCCCCTATATACAAGAATATACCTACTATAATACTGCCCCTATATACAAGAATATAACTACTAGAATACTGCCCCCTGTATACAAGAATATAAGTACTATAATACTGCTCCTATATACAAGAATATAACTACTATAATACTGCTCCTATATACAACAATATAACTACTATAATACTGCTCCTATATACAAGAATATAACAAGTATAATACTGCCCCCTGTATACAAGAATATAACTACTATGATACTGCCCCCTATATACAAGAATATACCTACTATAATACTGCCCCTATATACAAGAATATAACTACTAGAATACTGCCCCCTATATACAAGAATATAACTACTATAATACTGCCTCCTATATACAAGAATATAACTACTAGAATACTGCCCCCTATATGCAAGAATATAACTACTAAAATACTGCCTCCTATATACAAGAATATAACTACTATAATACTGCCCCCTATATACAAGAATACAACTACTATAATACTGCCCCTATATACAAGAATATAACTACTATAATACTGCCCCTTATATACAAGAATATAACTACTATAACACTGCCCCCTATATACAAGAATATAACTACTATAATACTGCACCTATATACAAGAATATAACTACTATAATACTGCCCCTATATACAAGAATATAACTACTATAATACTGCCTCTTATATACAAGAATATAACTACTATAATACTGCTCCCTATATACAAGAATATAACTACTATAATACTGCCTCCTATATACCAGAATATAACTACTATAATACTGCCCTATATACAAGAATATAACTACTATAATACTGCTCCTATATACAAGAATATAACTACTATAATACTGCTCTAATATACAAGAATGTAACTACTATAATACTGCTCCTATATACAAGAATATAACGACTATAAGGGCATGACCACACGTGGCGGATTTCCTCCGCAACTGTCCGCATCAATGCCGCACAGAATCTGCGTTGCAGATTCTGCTGCGGATCTGCACAAAATGTGCAGTAAATTGATGCGGACTAGCTGCTGCGGACTGCGGGAAAAGTACTTCCCTTCTCCCTATCAGTGCAGGATAGAGAGAAGGGACAGCACTTTCCCTTGTGAAAGTCAAAGAAATTAATAATTACCGCCCGTTGTCTTGGTGACGCGTCCCTCCTTCGGCATCCAGCCCGATCTCCCTGGATGACGCGGCAGTCCATGTGACCGCTGCAGCCTGTTATTAGCCTGTGATTGGCTGCAGCCGTCACTTAGACTGAAACGTCATCCTGGGAGGCCGGACTGGAGACAGAAGCAGGGAGTTCTCGGTAAGTATGAACTTATATTTTTTGACAGGTTGCTGTATATTGGGATCGGTAGTCACTATCCAGGGTGCAGAAACAGTTACTGCCGATCGCTTAACTCTTTCAGCACCCTGGACAGTGACTATTTACAGACGTCTCCTAGCAACGCTCCCGTCATTACGGGAGCCCCATTGACTTCCTCAGTCTGGCTGTAGACCTAGAAATACATAGGTCCAGCCAGAATGAAGAAATGTCATGGCAAAAAAGCAAGACGTATCCGCAGCACACATAACATGTGCATGACAGCTGCGGACTTCATTGCGGAACTTAGAATCTCCATTGAAGTCAATGGAGAAATTCCGCCATGAGTCCGCCACTGCTCCGCAACAGACAGAGCATGCTGCGGACACCAAATTCCGCTCCGCAGCCTATGCTCCGCAGCGGAATGTTACGCCTCGTCTAAACGAACACTGCTAAATTAAAGTGTAAGTCAATGGACAAACGGCTCCGCTGCGGATTAACGCTGCGGAGTGTCCGCAGCGGAATTTAAGTGAAATTCCGCCACGTGTGAACCCAGCCTAATACTGCTCCTATATACAAGACTATAACACTGCCCCTATATACAAGAATATAACTACTATAATACTGCCCCTATATACAAGAATATAACTGCTATAATACTGCCCCCTATATACAAGAATATAACTACTATAATACTGCTCCTATATACAAGAATATAACTACTATAATACAGCCCACTATATACAAGAATATAACTGCTATAATACTGCCCAGTATATACAAGAATATAACTACTATAATACTGCTCCTATATACAAGAATATAACTACTATAATACTGCTCCTATATACAAGAATATAACTACTATAATACAGCCCCCTATATACAAGAATATAACTACTATAATACTGCTCCTATATACAAGAATATAACTACTATAATACTGCTACTATATACAAGAATATAACTACTATAATACTGCTACTATATACAAGAATATAACTACTATAATACTGCTCCTATATACAAGAATATAACTACTATAATAATGCCCCCTATATACAAGAATATAACTACTATACTACTGCTCCTATATACAAGAATATAACTACTATAATACGGCTCCTATATACAAGAATATAAGTACTATAATATTGCTCCTATATACAAGAATATAACTACTATACTACTGCCCCTATATACAAGAATATAACTACTATAATACTGCCCACTATATACAAGAATATAACTACTATAATACTGCCCCCTATATACAAGAATATAACTACTATAATATTGCTCCTATATACAAGAATATAACTACTACAATACTGCCCCTATATACAAGAATATAACTACTATAATACTGCCCCCTACATACAAGAATATAACTACTATAATACTGCCCACTATATAAAAGAATATAACTACTATAATACTGACCCCTATATACAAGAATATAACTACTATAATACTGCACCTATATACAAGAATAAAACTACTATAATACTGCCCCCTATATACAAGAATATAACTACTATAATACAGCCCCTATATACAAGAATATAACTACTATAATACTGCCCCTATATACAAGAATATAACTACTATAATACTGCCCCTATATACAAGAATATAACTACTATAATACAGCCTCCTATATATAAGAATATAACTGCTATAATACTGCCCCCTATATACAAGAATATAACTACTATAATACTGCTCCTATATACAAGAATATAACTGATATAATACAGCCCCCTATATACAAGAATATAACTAATATAATACTGCTCCTATATACAAGAATATAACTACTATAATACTGCCCACTATATACAAGAATATAACTACTATAATACTGCCCCCTATATACAAGAATATAACTAGTATAATACTGCCCCCTATATACACAAATATAACTACTATAATACTGCCCCTATATACAAGAATATAACTACTATAATACTGCCCCCTATATACAAGAATATAACTACTATAATACTGCCCCCTATATACAAGAATATTACTACTATAATACTGCTCCCTATATACAAGACTATAATACTGCCCCTATATGCAAGAATATAACGACTATAATACTGCCCCTATATACAAGAATATAACTACTATAATACTGCTCCTATATACAAGAATATAACTACTATAATACTGCTCCTATATACAAGAATCTAACTACTATAATACTGCTCCTATATACAAGAATATAACTACTATAATACTGCTACTATATACAAGAATATAACCACTAAAATACTGCCCCTATATACAAGAATATAACTAGTATAATACTGCCCCTATATACACAAATATAACTACTATAATACTGCCCCTATATAACAGATTATAACTACTATAATACTGCCCCCTATATACAAGAATATAACTACTATAATACTGCCCCCTATATACAAGAATATAACTACTATAATACTGCTCCCTATATACAAGACTATAACACTGCCCCTATATACAAGAATATAACTACTATAATACTGCCCCAATATACAAGAATATAACTACTATAATACTGTTCCCTATATACAAGAATACAACTGCTATAATACTGCCCCCTATATACAAGAATATAACTACTATAATACTGCTCCTATATACAAGAATATAACTACTATAATACTGCTCCTATATACAAGAATATAACTACTATAATACAGCCCCCTATATACAAGAATATAACTACTATAATACTCCCCCTATATACAAGAATATAACTACTATAATACTGCTCCTATATACAAGAATATAACTACTATAATACTGCCCCTATATACAAGAATATAACTACTATAATACTGCTCCTATATACAAGAATATAACTACTATAATACTGCTACAATATACAAGAATATAACTACTATAATACTGCCCCTATATACAAGAATATAACTACTATAATGCTGCCACTATATACAAGAATATAACTACTATAATACTGCTCCTATATACAAGAATATAACTACTATAATACTGCCCCTATATACAAGAATATAACTACTATACTACTGCTCCTATATACAAGAATATAACTACTATAATACTGCCCCTATATACAAGAATATAACTACTATAATACTGCCCCTATATACAAGAATATAACTACTATAATACTGCCCCTATATACAAGAATATAACTACTATAATACTGCCCCTATATACAAGAATATAACTACTATAATACTGCCACCTATATACAAGAATATAACTACTATAATACTGCTTCCTATATACAAGAATATAACTACTATAATACTGCTCCTATATACAAGAATATAACTACTATAATACTGCTCCTATATACAAGAATATAACTACTATAATACTGCTCCTATATACAAGAATATATCCACTATAATACTGCCTCTATATACAAGAATATAACTACTATAATACTGCTCCTATATACAAGAATATAACTACTATAATACTGCTCTAATATACAAGAATGTAACTACTATAATACTGCTCCTATATACAAGAATATAACGACTATAAGGGCATGACCACACGTGGCGGATTTCCCCCGCAACTGTCCGCATCAATGCCGCACAGAATCTGCGTTGCAGATTCTGCTGCGGATCTGCACAAAATGTGCAGTAAATTGATGCGGACTAGCTGCTGCGGACTGCGGGAAAAGTACTTCCCTTCTCCCTATCAGTGCAGGATAGAGAGAAGGGACAGCACTTTCCCTTGTGAAAGTCAAAGAAATTAATAATTACCGCCCGTTGTCTTGGTGACGCGTCCCTCCTTCGGCATCCAGCCCGATCTCCCTGGATGACGCGGCAGTCCATGTGACCGCTGCAGCCTGTTATTAGCCTGTGATTGGCTGCAGCCGTCACTTAGACTGAAACGTCATCCTGGGAGGCCGGACTGGAGACAGAAGCAGGGAGTTCTCGGTAAGTATGAACTTATATTTTTTGACAGGTTGCTGTATATTGGGATCGGTAGTCACTATCCAGGGTGCAGAAACAGTTACTGCCGATCGCTTAACTCTTTCAGCACCCTGGACAGTGACTATTTACAGACGTCTCCTAGCAACGCTCCCGTCATTACGGGAGCCCCATTGACTTCCTCAGTCTGGCTGTAGACCTAGAAATACATAGGTCCAGCCAGAATGAAGAAATGTCATGGCAAAAAAGCAAGACGTATCCGCAGCACACATAACATGTGCATGACAGCTGCGGACTTCATTGCGGAACTTAGAATCTCCATTGAAGTCAATGGAGAAATTCCGCCATGAGTCCGCCACTGCTCCGCAACAGACAGAGCATGCTGCGGACACCAAATTCCGCTCCGCAGCCTATGCTCCGCAGCGGAATGTTACGCCTCGTCTAAACGAACACTGCTAAATTAAAGTGTAAGTCAATGGACAAACGGCTCTGCTGCGGATTAACGCTGCGGAGTGTCCGCAGCGGAATTTAAGTGAAATTCCGCCACGTGTGAACCCAGCCTAATACTGCTCCTATATACAAGACTATAACACTGCCCCTATATACAAGAATATAACTACTATAATACTGCCCCTATATACAAGAATATAACTGCTATAATACTGCCCCCTATATACAAGAATATAACTACTATAATACTGCTCCTATATACAAGAATATAACTACTATAATACAGCCCCCTATATACAAGAATATAATTACTATAATACTGCTCCTATATACAAGAATATAACTACTATAATACTGCTACTATATACAAGAATATAACTACTATAATAATGCCCCTATATACAAGAATATAACTACTATAATACTGCCACTATATACAAAAATATAACTACTATAATACTGCTCCTATATACAAGAATATAACTACTATAATAATGCCCCCTATATACAAGAATATAACTACTATACTACTGCTCCTATATACAAGAATATAACTACTATAATACGGCTCCTATATACAAGAATATAAGTACTATAATATTGCTCCTATATACAAGAATATAACTACTATACTACTGCCCCTATATACAAGAATATAACTACTATAATACTGCCCACTATATACAAGAATATAACTACTATAATACTGCCCCCTATATACAAGAATATAACTACTATAATATTGCTCCTATATACAAGAATATAACTACTACAATACTGCCCCTATATACAAGAATATAACTACTATAATACTGCCCCCTACATACAAGAATATAACTACTATAATACTGCCCACTATATAAAAGAATATAACTACTATAATACTGACCCCTATATACAAGAATATAACTACTATAATACTGCACCTATATACAAGAATAAAACTACTATAATACTGCCCCCTATATACAAGAATATAACTACTATAATACAGCCCCTATATACAAGAATATAACTACTATAATACTGCCCCTATATACAAGAATATAACTACTATAATACTGCCCCTATATACAAGAATATAACTACTATAATACAGCCTCCTATATATAAGAATATAACTGCTATAATACTGCCCCCTATATACAAGAATATAACTACTATAATACTGCTCCTATATACAAGAATATAACTGATATAATACAGCCCCCTATATACAAGAATATAACTAATATAATACTGCTCCTATATACAAGAATATAACTACTATAATACTGCCCACTATATACAAGAATATAACTACTATAATACTGCCCCCTATATACAAGAATATAACTAGTATAATACTGCCCCCTATATACACAAATATAACTACTATAATACTGCCCCTATATACAAGAATATAACTACTATAATACTGCCCCCTATATACAAGAATATAACTACTATAATACTGCCCCCTATATACAAGAATATTACTACTATAATACTGCTCCCTATATACAAGACTATAATACTGCCCCTATATACAAGAATATAACGACTATAATACTGCCCCTATATACAAGAATATAACTACTATAATACTGCTCCTATATACAAGAATATAACTACTATAATACTGCTCCTATATACAAGAATCTAACTACTATAATACTGCTCCTATATACAAGAATATAACTACTATAATACTGCTACTATATACAAGAATATAACCACTAAAATACTGCCCCTATATACAAGAATATAACTAGTATAATACTGCCCCTATATACACAAATATAACTACTATAATACTGCCCCTATATAACAGATTATAACTACTATAATACTGCCCCCTATATACAAGAATATAACTACTATAATACTGCCCCCTATATACAAGAATATAACTACTATAATACTGCTCCCTATATACAAGACTATAACACTGCCCCTATATACAAGAATATAACTACTATAATACTGCCCCAATATACAAGAATATAACTACTATAATACTGTTCCCTATATACAAGAATACAACTGCTATAATACTGCCCCCTATATACAAGAATATAACTACTATAATACTGCTCCTATATACAAGAATATAACTACTATAATACTGCTCCTATATACAAGAATATAACTACTATAATACAGCCCCCTATATACAAGAATATAACTACTATAATACTGCTCCTATATACAAGAATATAACTACTATAATACTGCCCCCTATATACAAGAATATAACTACTATACTACTGCTCCTATATACAAGAATATAACTACTATAATACCCCCCCCTATATACAAGAATATAACTACTATAATACTGCTCCTATATACAAGAATATAACTACTATAATACTGCCCCTATATACAAGAATATAACTACTATAATACTGCTCCTATATACAAGAATATAACTACTATAATACTGCTACAATATACAAGAATATAACTACTATAATACTGCCCCTATATACAAGAATATAACTACTATAATGCTGCCACTATATACAAGAATATAACTACTATAATACTGCTCCTATATACAAGAATATAACTACTATAATACTGCCCCTATATACAAGAATATAACTACTATACTACTGCTCCTATATACAAGAATATAACTACTATAATACTGCCCCTATATACAAGAATATAACTACTATAATACTGCCCCTATATACAAGAATATAACTACTATAATACTGCCCCTATATACAAGAATATAACTACTATAATACTGCCCCTATATACAAGAATATAACTACTATAATACTGCCACCTATATACAAGAATATAACTACTATAATACTGCTTCCTATATACAAGAATATAACTACTATAATACTGCTCCTATATACAAGAATATAACTACTATAATACTGCTCCTATATACAAGAATATAACTACTATAATACTGCTCCTATATACAAGAATATATCCACTATAATACTGCCTCTATATACAAGAATATAACTACTATAATACTGCTCCTATATACAAGAATATAACTACTATAATACTGCTCTAATATACAAGAATGTAACTACTATAATACTGCTCCTATATACAAGAATATAACGACTATAAGGGCATGACCACACGTGGCGGATTTCCTCCGCAACTGTCCGCATCAATGCCGCACAGAATCTGCGTTGCAGATTCTGCTGCGGATCTGCACAAAATGTGCAGTAAATTGATGCGGACTAGCTGCTGCGGACTGCGGGAAAAGTACTTCCCTTCTCCCTATCAGTGCAGGATAGAGAGAAGGGACAGCACTTTCCCTTGTGAAAGTCAAAGAAATTAATAATTACCGCCCGTTGTCTTGGTGACGCGTCCCTCCTTCGGCATCCAGCCCGATCTCCCTGGATGACGCGGCAGTCCATGTGACCGCTGCAGCCTGTTATTAGCCTGTGATTGGCTGCAGCCGTCACTTAGACTGAAACGTCATCCTGGGAGGCCGGACTGGAGACAGAAGCAGGGAGTTCTCAGTAAGTATGAACTTATATTTTTTGACAGGTTGCTGTATATTGGGATCGGTAGTCACTATCCAGGGTGCAGAAACAGTTACTGCCGATCGCTTAACTCTTTCAGCACCCTGGACAGTGACTATTTACAGACGTCTCCTAGCAACGCTCCCGTCATTACGGGAGCCCCATTGACTTCCTCAGTCTGGCTGTAGACCTAGAAATACATAGGTCCAGCCAGAATGAAGAAATGTCATGGCAAAAAAGCAAGACGTATCCGCAGCACACATAACATGTGCATGACAGCTGCGGACTTCATTGCGGAACTTAGAATCTCCATTGAAGTCAATGGAGAAATTCCGCCATGAGTCCGCCACTGCTCCGCAACAGACAGAGCATGCTGCGGACACCAAATTCCGCTCCGCAGCCTATGCTCCGCAGCGGAATGTTACGCCTCGTCTAAACGAACACTGCTAAATTAAAGTGTAAGTCAATGGACAAACGGCTCCGCTGCGGATTAACGCTGCGGAGTGTCCGCAGCGGAATTTAAGTGAAATTCCGCCACGTGTGAACCCAGCCTAATACTGCTCCTATATACAAGACTATAACACTGCCCCTATATACAAGAATATAACTACTATAATACTGCCCCTATATACAAGAATATAACTGCTATAATACTGCCCCCTATATACAAGAATATAACTACTATAATACTGCTCCTATATACAAGAATATAACTACTATAATACAGCCCACTATATACAAGAATATAACTGCTATAATACTGCCCAGTATATACAAGAATATAACTACTATAATACTGCTCCTATATACAAGAATATAACTACTATAATACTGCTCCTATATACAAGAATATAACTACTATAATACAGCCCCCTATATACAAGAATATAACTACTATAATACTGCTCCTATATACAAGAATATAACTACTATAATACTGCTACTATATACAAGAATATAACTACTATAATAATGCCCCTATATACAAGAATATAACTACTATAATACTGCCACTATATACAAAAATATAACTACTATAATACTGCTCCTATATACAAGAATATAACTACTATAATAATGCCCCCTATATACAAGAATATAACTACTATACTACTGCTCCTATATACAAGAATATAACTACTATAATACGGCTCCTATATACAAGAATATAAGTACTATAATATTGCTCCTATATACAAGAATATAACTACTATACTACTGCCCCTATATACAAGAATATAACTACTATAATACTGCCCACTATATACAAGAATATAACTACTATAATACTGCTCCCTATATACAAGAATATAACTACTATAATATTGCTCCCTATATACAAGAATATAACTACTACAATACTGCCCCTATATACAAGAATATAACTACTATAATACTGCCCCCTACATACAAGAATATAACTACTATAATACTGCCCACTATATAAAAGAATATAACTACTATAATACTGACCTCCTATATACAAGAATATAACTACTATAATACTGCACCCTATATACAAGAATAAAACTACTATAATACTGCCCCCTATATACAAGAATATAACTGACTATAATACAGCCCCCTATATACAAGAATATAACTACTATAATACTGCCCCTATATACAAGAATATAACTACTATAATACTGCCCACTATATACAAGAATATAACTACTATAATACAGCCTCCTATATATAAGAATATAACTGCTATAATACTGCCCCCTATATACAAGAATATAACTACTATAATACTGCTCCCTATATACAAGAATATAACTGACTATAATACAGCCCCCTATATACAAGA